>NW_005880030.1:0-6601 GCF_000147115.1 Myotis lucifugus | reverse complement strand
CTCTATTAAAGGGTCGCGGCATTAGGAAGGTTGAGAACCACTGATCTAGGCCTTATGATCAGCCTTACATGCTGACCATACAGTATCAGAAACAGTGAACTACAGTAGAGCAGAAAGAATTGTCGCATACCTTCTCATTCCTTGTTAGCTGACAAGTCAAGGTGGTGCATAGTACTCTGATAATTTTCAACTCAGATATGAATTGATAGATCAGAAAGGAAGTCAACATTTCAGAGAGACATACAAAAGAGAAACATATTCTTTGTTGGTCCCTTTTAGTAGATGCTACAATAAGCTTATTGCTATACTTTGGTTGTTTCCTCTATATCAAGGATTTAAACTAAAAGCTTGAGGTTTGGAATCAAGATCTTTCCATTCCCTAGACTCTGCTTCACATGGCTAACTCCTGCTCAGCCTCCATGGATCAACTCTGAGCAAGCCTTACCTGACCTCCATGCTGATTTATAAGACTATCTTATATGCTATTTCCCCACAGGGTCTTATGTCTCCTGTGATAATGACCTAAACACACTATAGTACAGTCATTGTTTATATTTCCTGTCTCTGTCTATAAGGTCCCTGAGGACGAAGGCTGTTTCTCCACCTTATATGCCCATACCCTAACACAGAGCCTAGTACAGAATAGGTGCTCAATAAATATTCCCAGAATGAATGAATAAAAGAAGGAAGGGAGGAGGGAAGGAACGAGGGAGAGAAAGACTGGAGGAGGAAAGAAGAGAGGAGGAAAAAAGAAAGGAAAAACAATGGAAGAAAACTAAGTAAGGAAGCTAGAGATTTTCTTTGGAGATTATTGTCAACACAGCTCTCTAATCTCAATGGCTGAAAGATGAAAGGTATATTTCAAAATAATAATTATAATAATGAAAAATAAAAAAAGCAATTGGCAAATATGTTACCTTAGATCCCTAGCAATGTAATAATAAAGTTGAAATTTCTTATAAGGCTTCTTTTATTATTGCATATGAATTGCCTTTTATTCCAGCTAAATAACTTACATCAATAGGTAACAAAGGGCAACAGTGCCGCCAAGAGGCCAAAGGCAGAAGCTTGGGAAGCCACCAGGATTTCTTTCCTACAGGCAGAGTGCTCAGGGTGTCCATGGGGGAATGGCTAAGTAAAGGGCAGGCTCTTGCACAGAATGGTAATGTGAAGGTGAAGGTTTGGGTAGAGTATAAACCAGAGCACAAGAGACCACTATTTTCACTTTACTTGTTTATTTCTAGGGCACTAAATGCAGTTTCATAACTCATAAAATATAGTCTCAGCAGTTGTCATTCACCAACAGCACCAAAGACAGGACAAAAGCCTATTTAAATAAAACAAAAATATTCCACATGGGTGACATAATACCCTACTAATATTTATTTTTACTATTAGACATTCAGTAGATGTGTGAGATGAATTCCTGGGTCCACATCCACAAAAGTATTCACTCCTACTGGCTTTTCTATTGCTGGCTCTTCACTGACTGAGGGAGTACCTGGCATACAGCACTTGGTAAACAAATGGTCACTGAGTACATGGATGAGTGAATGAATGCATACATGTGCTTTCCTGTGTCATTAAGATGAAACTAAGAAATATAGATAGGTGCCCCTGCTTATCTACTGAGTAGTGTGCACCCATGAATTCTTGATTGGAAGACTTTGTGCTGAGCTTTCTGTTCTCAGCACCATAGTTTATTATGCTTTCTTATTAAGAGATTAAAACAGCAAAATAGTATTAACAACAATTATCCTTGGAAATAAGAGTAAGCCCAAGCACAATTTAGTGCTTACTAAGAGCTCGTGAGGAAGACAGCAGTCATCAAACATAAGTAGCCCATTAGGTCCAGAGCCTAATTGTAACAGAAACACTATCCCCTCATCTGCTGGGATTAGTCAGCCAGTGGACTTCCGCCTCACACTCATGTTCAGAGGATATTACTGCGGTTCACTGCCTCATGTCTTGTACCAATCTTTTCTCTCTTCTGCTCAGAGTGTGGCCTTAACAATCAGTTCACTAAGAAAATACAGGTTGTTGGGGATCTCTTCGCCGCACTGTGCCCTACAAATGCCTCTGAGTCCAAGAGTCATCTTTCCCGTTCCCACTGTCCCAAAAGATGAAGAGCCCCCTCGTTTGACTGTGCTGCACTCACAGAGCTCCAGTGCCATGCTCAATTCCAGGCTTTTTAGCTGTGTTGGCTCATTCCTCAACAGTACGTAGGCTTTTTCTATCCTTGAACATCTCTCCTTGACTCCTTTGCCTTACCTATTTCTCTCCCCTCCTTCTTAAACTTTCCCAGAGAGAAGACAACACATCTCTTCTTCCACCCCTTCCAATTTCCCCTCAAATCACAGCATCCTGGTTCTGTGCCATCATCCCACCAAGACCATAATGATAAATACAGTAGGTCCTCGGGTTACCTCGGAGATCCGTTCCTATGGCGACGTAAAGTGATTTTCGCTGTAAGTCCGATCCCACCTACAGAAGCACCTACGTCACTCACATGGAGCACATACACAGCATTAATGAAATGAAACAGTAAAAAAAAAAAAATTAAAAGAAAGAGAACAATTCCTGACCTTTACTTGTGGTAAATAAATAATAAAAAACATAAAGCACATATGTACATATATCCAAACGACAGAACTTTTTTTTTTTAATATAAATTAATGGGAGATGGCGACGTAACCATGAAATAACGTACATCGAGTCTGACATAACCCGAGGACTGTCTAAGGACATCCACATCAGCATTTGTCTTTCCTGATCTCACCCTCCACATCTCCCACTGGTACTTTCCCTGCAGTCGTGTAGCATTCAGAAAAGGTACATTGCATTCTCTCTGCTCTGAGCTCCTAGATAGGTGACTCGCCCTTATATATTCAACAGATTTATGCTTTTGCACTTTCAAACTATATTCAAATTAATTTGTTTATATTTCTTACTTCATTTTCAGATGACAAGCTTCTTGTATCTGCTGCTGAGAGTGGTTCAGTTTTGTGGATATTTTTTTAAAATAGGTTTTTACTGATTTTAGAGAAGAGGGAGAGAGAGAATGAAACATCAATGATGAGAGAGAATTATCGATTGGCTGCCTCCTGCATGCCCCACACTAGAGACCGTGTCCACGGCATATGCCCTGACCAGGAATCAAACTGTGACCTCCTAGTTCATAGGTTGATGTTCAACTACTGAGCCACGCTGGCAAATTTTGTGGGTATTTTTTAAAATTTCACTCCATGTTATTGACCCATTGATCAGTGCTCAGAAGATAAACAGCTTGCTTTCCAGAAGCAAACTCTCAAACAGTCAGGAAAACAGGAGGCACTCAAAGTCAAGCACCAAATCAACATTTACACATTAGCTTACACTTTAGATTATGTAGAAGGACCTCCACAATCCAAAACACATCTTCACTTTTGCCTCCTGCTCTCCCGTAAACTTCATGGGGTCATGTTCCTCGAATCTTGAAGCTGGGATTATTGCGCCCTCTTGTGGTAATGTCCAAGTCCTGTGAGTAGGACAAATGCTTTTGGACCATTTCCCATCTACATTTTACTCGCTTGCAGATGTTTGGGTCTATTTTATTCACGGTAAAGCCAAACTTCAGTGGTATGTCTTCTCAATGACATTATTTAAATTTCTGTGCTTCAAGGAACTTTCACCATGTTTATTAAACTTTTATTTTGAAGTATGCAACTTTTTGAAAATTTACTTTTTTTTTTTCCACTTAGGAGAGTGATCTGGAGAATCATCCAGACTGTTGTATATACCAGTCTGTTCCTGTTTCCCCTTGGCAAACCCTCATCATGGTGCATTGTGGATTTGGGGCTTTTTTGGTTTGTTTGTGTGTGTGTTTGAGCACTTTCTTACTTTTCTGTTACTGCAGGATGCAAGAGGTTTACCTTGTGTAATTTCTACCCCAGTCCTGGAATCAGCCATTTCTCCAAGAATCCCTGGATCCTTTTACTGGAAAATGGTATTAGAAATCAACATTTGGCCGTAACCGGTTTGGCTCAATGGATAGAGCGTCAGCCTGTGGACTGAAAGGTCCCGGGTTCGATTCTGGTCAAGGGCATGCACCTTGGTTGCGGGCACATCTCCAGTAGGGAGTGTGCAGGAGGCAGCTGATCAATGTTTCTCTCTCATCGATGGTTCTAACTCTCTATCTCTCTCCCTTCCTCTCTGTAAAAAATCAATAAAATATATTTAAAAAAAAAGAAATCAACATTTGGGTGCTGAGTATGCTCATTGCTAGTGTGGTATTGTTGCTTCAAGGCCGTCTTAGCTCACAGATCAAGGTAATAGATGTGAATATATTAATCCATGTATACCCATATATCAATTAATAATTCCACCAATATTAATGTGTTTAAGAGTTCTTGCTGCTGTCTCCAACTCTAATTCATCACTACATAGGTCAACCAGCCTTCTCCTTGCCTGTCTATAACCATCCACGCCAACAGTGAGAGATCTGGCTCTTCTTGGGATTTCTTTGCTGATTTCATAAATAATTTGGTTGCCTACAATCACCTATTATCTGTTCTAGGGAGAAAGGATAGAGCAGTGAACAAAACAGACAAAATTTCTGCTCTATAAAGCTTATGCTGCAGTAGCCAATTGAAGTAAATCTAAGTCCTCTTTGGAGAAATACATCTTCAACTTCGTCCTCAGATTCTGCATTCCTTGCTTGCTAGCTCAATGATATATATTTGTAATTTTTATATTTATCCAGTATTGTTTTCAGCAAGAGGGTTGTTCAGAGTACCATATTGCCAAATATAAGCAATTATTTAAAAAGTGAAATTTTTTTGAAGCTCATTTTATGAAATAATCCCTGGATTTTAAGACCAACAGGCCTCAAATACTTAAATTCATTTATTACCTTGCATGATATATTAATTCTTGTCATTTTCCTTTGCTCACTTCCATATATGTGGTCTTTCCATTACTCTCTTGGAGGCATTCATGCCTTAAAGAGAAGTAATATTACTGGAGCGAAAATGAAAAGAGGAAAAGTCTGTGTTTTTAGGGTGAGGTGTTGTACAACTTTACACTGAGTGGCCAGATTATTATGACCAGCCAGATTATTATGACCACCTCATCAATGCTTCGTTGGGCCACCTTTTGCCTTCAATACTGCAGTGATTCTTCTTGGCATTGACTCCACGAGATGTTGAAAGGTGATGCGAGGAATCTGACACCATGCCTGATGAATAGCATTTTCCAGTTCTGTGAGATTTGATGGTTGTGGAACCAGCTGCCTGATGGCTCTTTTAACTTGGTCCCACAAATGCTCAATTGGTTTGAGATCTGGTGATTGTGGGGGCCACCTAAGCAAGGTAAAGTCTCCCTCATGTTCTTGAAAGCACTTCTGCACAATACGAGCACCGTGGCATGGAGTATTGTCTTGTTGGAAGAAGCCATCTCCATTGGAATACGCCATCAATATGATAGGATGAACTTGATCAGCAATGATACTTAGGTATGTTGTGCTATTCAGACGTTTGAATGATCTGGCCCTCTAGCAACTTCAGCGTGAAATTATAGCTAATTTGCTTACAAACGTCAGGTGGTCATAATAATCTGGCCACTCAGTGTATAGTAAAACAGTCTTTGGTCATCAAAAGGGAAGGTCTTTAGGAAACTCAGATAGTACATTATAACAAAAGAATGGGAAATGAGTAGGGAAAGAACCAAAACACCTTGCTCTGTCTGTTCCCCCAAACCTGGATCCCTACCCCCTTACAGAGGAGAGGAGAGAGGAGGCACTTGGGTAGTGGGGAAAATGCAGGGGAATTACTTGGAGGAGAGCAGAGGTAGCTCAGGTCAGGGAGGCTAGTGGAGACCAACCAACTTCAGTCCTTCAGAGAAGAGTTACATCAGCTGCTGTCCCCTTGCCCTGGGGTCTGGTCCTCCTCTGGACAATTGCCTACATAATTTCTGGGAACCATCCACTCTGAGACTTCGCTGAAGCCCATCCAATCTGCCCTGTGTGAATGCCACCATACTTTTCTCAATGGCAGATGACACATGAAGCAAAACAAAGAGGGGGGCCCTTGGTACCTAAATAAACAGTGGAAATAAAAGCCCAACACAAATGTCTGGCTGGAGCTAGAGATATGTAGTCATGCACTGCATAATGAGGTTTTGGTCAACAGTGGACCACATGTACGATGGTGGGCCCACAATATTATAACAGATCCGAAAAATTCTTATTTTCTAGTGCTGTCATAGCTTTCATAACATCATAGCACAAAACTACACTATTTTTTTAAATTTAATCCTCAGCTGAGGATATTTTTCCATTGATCTTTTAGAGAGAGCGGATAAGAGAGGGAAAGACAAAGAGAAACATCAATGTAAAAGAAACACATCAATTGGTTGCCTCTGCATGCACTCCAACCAGGACCAGGGCCGGGGAGGAGCCTGTAACCAAGGTACTTGTCCTTGACTGGAATCGAACCTGTAACCCTTTGTTCCACAGGCCAACGCTCTATCCACTGAGCCAAACTGGCTGGGGCTACACTATCCTAATATATAAAAACCCAGGGTCCATAACAACCAAAGGCTCGACTGACCAGAAGTCAGTCCT
>NW_005880029.1:0-6602 GCF_000147115.1 Myotis lucifugus | reverse complement strand
TTACTATTTTGGCTGAATTGGCTGGACTTTTTTGAAAAGAAGCAGTTTAAATCCTGAAGATTCATGTATATATTTCTAAGAAAACTGTCTCATGTTGGTAAAACTCTTAAAATACACAATGATTGTACATGGAAATGATTAGAAACGTGTGAAAACCCTTGAAATACAAGTAAATACAGCCATACTTTCGTTAAGGCCTTGTTCAAACTCCAAGATTAGAAGTAGAAAGCTGTTTAATGACAAGATTACTGATAATGTTAAAATTCTGGCTAACTGACTAGATGTTTTTCTGAAGAAAGTTCTTTCAAACATGAAGAATTTCCATTTATAGAGCTCAGAATTTGTGTATGAAGCCTTTAAATAAAGAGAATACTGTTCATATTTACTATTTTGGCTGAATTGGCTAGATTTTTTTGAATGAAGCAGTTTAAATCCTGAGGATTCATGTATATATTTCTAAGAAAACTTTCTCATGTTGGTAAAACTCTTAAAATACACAATGATTGTACATGGAAATGATTAGAAACGTGTGAAAACCCTTGAAATACAAGTAAATACAGCCATACTTTTGTTAAGGCCTTGTTCAAACACCGAGATTAGACATATAAAGCTGTGAAATGACAAGATTACCGATAATGTTACAATTCTGGCTAACTTACTTGGCGTTTTTCTGAAGAACGTTCTTTCAAACATGAAGAATTGCCATTTATAGAGCTCAGAATTTGTGTATGAAGCCTTTAAATGAAGAGAATATTGTTCATATTTACTATTTTGGCTGAATTGGCTGGAGTTTTTTGAAAGAAGCAGTTTAAATCCTGAATTGTCATGTATATATTTCTAAGAAAACTGTCTCATGTTGGTAAAACTCTTAAAATACACAATGATTGTACATGGAAATGATTAGAAACGTGTGAAAACCCTTGAAATACAAGTAAATACAGCCATACTTTTCGTAAGGCCTTGTTCAAACTCCAAGATTAGAGGTATAAAGCTGTTTAATGACAAGATTAATGATACTGTTACAATTCTGGCTAACTTACTTGCCGTTTTTCTGAAGAAGTTCTTTCAAACATGAAGAATTGCCATTTATAGAGCTCAGAATTTGTGTATGAAGCCTTTAAATAAAGAGAATACTGTTCATATTTACTATTTTGCCTGAATTGGCTGGAGTTTTTTGAATAAAGCAGTTTAAATCCTGAAGATTGACGTATATATTACTAAGAAAACTGTCTCATGTTGGAAAAACTCTTAAAATACACAATGATTATACATGGAAACGATTAGAAACGTGTGAAAACCCTTGAAATACAAGTCAGCAAGCCATACTTTCGTTAAGTCCCTGTTCAAACACCGAGAATAGAGGTATAAAGCTGTGAAATGACAAGATTACTGATAATGTTACAATTCTGGCTAACTGAATTGATGTTTTTCTGAAGAAAGTTCTTTCAAACAGGAAGAATTGCCATTTATAGAGCTCAGAATTTGTGTATGAAGCCTTAAAATAAAGAGAACACTGTTCATATTTACTATTTTGGCTGAATTGGCTGGAGTTTTTTGAATAAAGCAGTTTAAATCCTGAAGATTGATGTATATATTTCTAAGAAAACTGTCTCATGTTGGGAAAACTCTTAAAATACACAATGATTGTACATGGAAATGATTAGAAACATGTGAAAACCCTTGAAATACAAGCAAATACTGCCATACATTCGTTAAGGCCTTGTTTCAACACCGAGATTAGAGGTAGCAAGCTGTGAAATGTCAAGATTACTGATAATGTTACAATTCTGGCTAACTTACTTGGCGTTTTTCTGAAGAAAGTTCTTTCAAACATGAAGAATTTCCATTTATAGAGCTCAGAATTTGTGTATGAAGCCTTTAAATAAAGAGAATACTGTTCCTATTTACTATTTTGGCTGAATTGGCTGGAGTTTTTCAAAGAAGCAGTTTAAATCCTGGAGATTCATGTATATATTTCTAAGAAAACTGTCTCATGTTGTAAAACTCTTAAAATACACAACGATTGTACATGGAAATTATTAGAAACGTGTGAAAACCCTTGAAATACAAGTAAATACAGCCATACTTTCGTTAAGGCCTTGTTCAAACACCGAGATTAGAGGTATAAAGCTGTGAAATGACAAGATTACCGAAAATGTTACAATTCTGGCTAACTACCTTGATGTTTTTCTGAAGAAAGTTCTTTCAAACATGAAGAATTGCCATTTATATAGCTCAGAATTTGTGTATGAAGCCTTAAAATAAAGAGAATACTGTTCATATTTACTATTTTGGCTGTATTGGCTGGAGTTTTTTGAAAGAAGCAGTTTAAATCCTGAAGATTCATTTATATATTTCTAAGAAAACACTCTCATGTTGGTAAAAATCTTAAAATACACAAGGATTGTACATGGAAATGATTAGTATCGTGTGAAAACCCTTGAAATACAAGTAAGCACCCCCATACTTTCCTTAAGGCCTTGTTCAAACACCGAGATTAGAGGTATAAAGCTGTGAAATGACAAGATTTCTGATAATGTTACAATTCTGGCTAACTGACTTGATCTTTTTCTGAAGAAAGTTCTTTCAAACATGAAGAATTGCCATTTATAGAGCTCAGAATTTGTGTACGAATCCTTTAAATAAAGAGAATACTGTTCCTATTTACTATTTTGGCTGAATTGGCTTGAGTTTTTTGAAAGAAGCAGTTTAAATCCTGAAGATTCATGTATATATTTCTAAGAAAACTGTCTCATGTTGGTAAAACTCTTAAAATACACAATGATTGTACATGGAAATGATTAGAAACGTCTGAAAACCCTTGAAATACAAGTAAATACAGCCATACTTTCGTTAAGGCCTTGTTCAAACACTGAGATTAGAGGTATCAAGCTGTGAAATGACAAGATTACTGATAATGTTACAATTCTGGCTAACTGAATTGATGTTTTTCTGAAGAAAGTTCTTTCAAACAGGAAGAATTGCCATTTATAGAGCTCAGAATTTGTGTATGAAGCCTTAAAATAAAGAGAACACTGTTCATATTTACTATTTTGGCTGAATTGGCTGGAGTTTTTTGAATAAAGCAGTTTAAATCCTGAAGATTGATGTATATATTACTAAGAAAACTGTCTCATGTTGGGAAAACTCTTAAAATACACAATGATTGTACATGGAAATGATTAGAAACATGTGAAAACCCTTGAAATACAAGCAAATACTGCCATACATTCGTTAAGGCCTTGTTTTAACACCGAGATTAGAGGTAGCAAGGTGTGAAATGACAAGATTACTCATAATGTTACAATTCTGGCTAACTTACTTGGCGTTTTTCTGAAGAAAGTTCTTTCAAACATGAAGAATTGCCATTTATAGAGCTCAGAATTTGTGTATGAAGCCTTTAAATAAAGAGAATACTATTCCTATTTACTATTTTGGCTGAATTGGCTGGAGTTTTTCAAAGAAGCAGTTTAAATCCTGAAGATTCAAGTATATATTTCTAAGAAAACTGTCTCATGTTGTAAAACTCTTAAAATACACAACGATTGTACATGGAAATTATTAGAAACGTGTGAAAACCCTTGAAATACAAGTAAATACAGCCATACATTCGTTAAGGCCTTGTTCAAACACGGAGATTAGAGGTATAAAGCTGTGAAATGACAAGATTACCAGAAATGTTACAATTCTGGCTAACTACCTTGATGTTTTTCTGAAGAAAGTTCTTTCAAACATGAAGAATTGCCATTTATATAGCTCAGAATTTGTGTATGAAGCCTTAAAATAAAGAGAATACTGTTCATATTTACTATTTTGGCTGTATTGGCTGGAGTTTTTTGAAAGAAGCAGTTTAAATCCTGAAGATTCATTTATATATTTCTAAGAAAACACTCTCATGTTGGTAAAAATCTTAAAATACACAAGGATTGTACATGGAAATGATTAGTATCGTGTGAAAACCCTTGAAATACAAGTAAGCACCCCCATACTTTCCTTAAAGCCTTGTTCAAACACGGAGATTAGAGGTATAAAGCTGTGAAATGACAAGATTTCTGATAATGTTACAATTCTGGCTAACTGACTTGATGTTTTTCTGAAGAAAGTTCTTTTCAAACATGAAGAATTGCCATATATAGAGCTCAGAATTTGTGTACGAATCCTTTAAATAAAGAGAATACTGTTCATATTTACTATTTTGGCTGAATTTGCTTGAGTTTTTTGAAAGAAGCAGTTTAAATCCTGAAGATTCAAGTATATATTTCTAAGAAAACTGTCTCATGTTGGTTAAAGTCTTAAAATACACAATGATTGTACATGGAAATGATTAGAAACGTGTGAAAGCCCTTGAAATACAAGTAAATACAGCCATACTTTCGTTAAGGCCTTGTTCAAACACTGAGATTAGAGGTATAAAGCTGTGAAATGACAAGATTACTGATAATGTTACAATTCTGGTTAACTTACTTGGCGTTTTCCTGAAGAAAGTTCTTTCAAACATGAAGAATTGCCATTTATAGAGCTCAGAATTTGTGTATGAAGCGTTAAAATAAAGAGAATACTTTTCATATTTACTATTTGGGCTGAATTGGCTGGAGTTTTTTGAAAGAAGCAGTTAAATCCTGAAGATTCATGTATATATTTCTAAGAAAACTGTCTCAAGTTGGTAAAACTCTTAAAATACACAATGAGTGTACATGGAAATGATTAGAAACGTTTGAAAACCCTTGAAATACAAGTAAATACAGCCATACTTTCGTGAAGGCCCTTGTTCAAACACCGAAATTAGAGGTATAAAACCGTGAAATGACAAGATAACTGATAATGTTACAATTCTGGCTAACTGACTTGATGTTTTTCTGAAGAATGTTCTTTCAAACATGAAGAATTGCCATTTATAGAGCTCAGAATTTGTGTATAAAGCCTTTAAATGAGGACAATCCTGTTCATATTTACAATTGAGGCTGAAATGGCTGGCGTTTTTTGAATGAAACAATTTAAATCCTGAAGATTCATGTATATATTTCTAAGAAAACTGTCTCATTTTGGTAAAACTCTTAAAATACACAATGATCGTATATCCAAACGATTAGGAACGTGTATTAAACACTTGAAATACAAGTAAATAGAGCCATACTATCTTTATGGCAGTGTTCAATCACCGAGATTAGAGGTAGAAAGCTGTGAAATGACGATAATACTGATAATATTTACAATTCTGGCTAATTTACTTGGCGTTTTTCCGAAGAAAGTGCTTTCAAATATTAAGAATTACAATATAGAGAGTTCAGAATTTGTGTATAAAGCCTTTAAATGAAGAGAATCCTGTTCATATTTACAATTTAGGCTGAAATGGCTGGAGTTATTTGAATGAAACAGTTTAAATCCTGGCTTAAAAAACTTAAAATTCAAGACTATAGAGTTCAGAACACTATGTTAGGTAAATTAAATCTCTAAGAAATCAAAAAAACGCAAGCTGGAATTGTATGGGAATGTATATGAAACGCTAGGAATACATGTAAATACAGCCTTACTCTCGACGGGGCCACATTCTAACACTGAAAACTGCCTTTCAAACAGCTGTGAAATGACGAATATACAGTTTACATTTATAAGTCCTGTTCAATCCGTTAGATATTTAAAAGAAACCGGGTTACAACCCTTTAAAATTCAAATCTATAGACCTTAGAACACTATGTGAGTTAGACTGAACCTTTAAGAAATCAAAATGATAGAACCCGGAATTTTATAGGAAGGTATCTGAAATGCTAGAAATACATGTAAATAGAGCCTTACTCTCTGTGGGGCCGTGCTCAAACACTGAAAGCTCTCATAGAAACAGCTGTTTAGTCAGAGGATACTGATTACATTTCTATTTCTGGTACAAAAACTGGCGTTTTTAAAAAACCCGGCATAAATACCTTAAAAATTCAAGTCTATAGAGTTCAGAACACTACGTTAGTTAGATTAAATCTCTAATAAGTCAAAAAAATACAACCTGGAATTGTGTGGTAATGTATGTGAAACACAAGGATTACATGTAACTACAGCCTTACTGTAGACGGGGCCGTGTTCTAACACTGAAAACTGACTTTCAAACAGCTGTGAAATTACGAATATACAATTTACATTTATAATTCCTGTTCAATCCGTTAGATATTTAAAAGAAACCGGGTTACAACTCTTTAAAATTCAAATCTATAGACCTCAGAACACTATGTGAGTTAGACTGAACCTTTAAGAAATCAAAATGATAGAACCCGGAATTGTATAGCAAGGTATCTGAAACGCTAGGAATACATGTAAATAGAGCCTTACTCTCTGTTGGGCCGTGTTCAAACACTGAAAGCTCCCATAGAAACAGCTATTTAGTCATGAGGATACTGATCACATTTCTATTTCTGGTACAAAAACTGGCGTTTTTAAAAAACCCGGCATAAAAAACTTAAAAAGTCAAGTCTGTAGAGTTCAGAACACTATGTTTGTTAGATTAAATCTCTAAGAAGTCAAAAAAATACAACCTGGAATTGTATGGGAATGTATCTGAAATGCTAGGAATACCTGTAAATACAGCCTTACTGTTGACAGGGCCGTGTTCTAAAACT
>NW_005880028.1:0-6603 GCF_000147115.1 Myotis lucifugus | reverse complement strand
AAAAAAAAAAAAGTCTCTACTTGGGTGGATCCATGAAAGCTTCCTGGTGGAGTGACCCTGAGCTGGACCTTGAGGAGAGAACCAGGTTTCACTGGATGTAAAACATTCTAGGCCAGTGGTCGGCAAACTCATTAGTCAACAGAGCCAAATATCAACAGTACGACGATTGAAATTTCTTTTGAGAGTCAAATTTTTTAAACTTAAACTATATAGGTAGGTACATTGTTATTAACTTAATTAGGGTACTCCTAAGGCTTAGGAAAAGCCACACTCAAGGGGCCAAAGAGCCGCATGTGACTCGCGAGCCGCAATTTGCCGACCACGGTTCTAGGAGGACAGAGAGCATGAAGGTGCTGGGCACCCACGGTGAGCGTGGGGCTGGGTGCAGGACACATGACCTGAACTCCTGGAAGATAAATAAAATATCCTTCGGTCACTTTTAATAATAGCCTCAATTCAAAAGCTGAAATACTTAGTCCCATATAATAGTGAAAGTTCCCAGACTTAGCTCAGTGTTGGATTTTTCTGTCCTTCCACTTTTGCTGACTTCAGTTCAGAAATGGGGAAGTGGGTGTGGAGTTCTCTGCCCTCTGATCTCTCCTGGCTACTTCTTCCTTGCAGAGAAGCTGTGATTTCAGACCCCTCCTGGGGTGGAAGGGGGGGCAATGAGTGAGGAGGTGTGGGATTCTTGCATCACGAGTATTCCCACATGGGCCTGGCTGCAAGCTACACGAGATGTGGTGGTGCTTTCCACAGGTTCTTCAGAAGGTCCTTGAGGTTCCCGTGACCCCAGGGGCCTCTTGTCAACTCCTTCTTCAACCCTTTGGCATCCAGAGGCAGTGTCACCAGCCTCTTCATGTTGCGTTTTCCTCACTCCACCAGTCAACCCTGCACAACAGGCCCCAAGAAAACCACCCACCAGGACTCACTCCCACTTGGCCCATGTGTGTCCACAGGAAACAGTCACACATCCTGGGCCCTGATGAATTCCAGGAGAGCAGGCTGCTCCCAGCACAAGCACCTCTCCTGGCTCTGCCACCACAGCAGCTTCAGTCCCCCTGGGAACCTATGCAGGTGTCAGACCCAGTCCCTGTCTCCCACTGTGGGGAACACACTTCAAAGCTACCCAATTGGCCTCACGGATGCCCTTGCAGGAGGTTGGAATTAGAACACCCTGTCAGCCCTTCTCCAAAGGAGGCCTGTCTGTGCACCTGTGTGTGTGTGTGTGTGTGTGTGTGTGTGTGTGTGTGTGTGAGAAGAGACAGAGGTAACTGTATTCATCAGGAATCCTCTGGAGGGAAGCACTGACTTTCCCCTTGAGTCAATGTCATGGTAAGTCTGGAGGCAGAAGGTGAGTTCCCGCCAAGGGCCTGGCTTGTGCCTACAATAAAAAACGAAAAACGAGGGAGGGCCCACGCTGCTCAGGGGGAAGAACCTGAAGTTCTCGGGAGAAATTAGGGTGAGGAGGAAGGAAAGGAGCCTTAAGGCTGGGCACAGCGTGAGGACACCCCTACTGATGTAACAGCCTCGAGGAGCCTTTGGGAAGGACAAGAATATCCAGATAGGTTTACTGGCTGTGGAGCTTACAGCGTAATCCCCTACACATGAATACACACCGTGTGCTGAAATCCTTAGGGAAGCCCAGGCGGCTCTTAAAGTCTTCCGGTGTGAATAAATTCCACTCCAACCGGTGTACAAGGGACGAAGTTGGAAAGAGAATGCACTTCTTGAGACAGAAGCAAAGCACATCCTAACAACCTGGGATTCTTTTGTTTTTTTAAGTCATGGAGTGAACTCTTGATTTTTCCAAGGTGCACTCAGCAGAGTCCAAGCTGAGTATGCCATGATCACTGAGGGAGACAGGAGAGGTGAGGGGGCGAGGGGTGGTGACCAACGGACATCTGGGATATCGCGTATGATGGGAAGAATTTGAGAAAACTCAAAAAATTCTTTTCATCTTCAGGAGACTGTAAATTAATAGAATTTAATCCTATTCAGTACTGTTAGCTGATAAATGAAGCAGACACTGACATCTGGTGAGGCCCACCTGAATGCCCCAGGACTCATCAAACGCAAGAAATAGCCCAACATAGCACAATGGCGGGAACCATTCTTCCTAGAGGCAGAGCCAGAGTTCTGCTAACGAAAGAATTACTCTTTTCTTCATCTAGGATTAGACTGTGTTGTTTATTTAAAATTTTTCCTTATGGACAGTTGATTAGTTGATTGCCTGGAAGTTCCATTGACAGGAAAATTACACTAGAAAGGAAGCACTGTTCACCTCCCTGGACTCCAGCCCATTCCCCTGCCTGGAAACGTGGGCAGAGGCAAATAGCAACATCTTTTCTGGGAAACTCATAGAGAAGCAAGGTGGACCCAGATAGGCACCAAGATCTCCTCCTGTGGAATGGGTACATGAATATAATTAAAAGGTAAATGGCAAAAGAGAGGGAAATTAGAAATAAATATAACAGAGAAAAAGTTCAATTCTTAACCCATAAAAATTGTTTCATAATTTTATGTGCTTTTCAAAAGACCCCATTTTTAATGAATAAAGTACAATTTTATCAAGAAACTCATGAAATAATGTTTGACTCTCACTGAGAAAAGAAATTCACATTATATATAGTAGTGGGACCATTTTTGACCTATCAGGTTGGCAAAAAATACAAAAGAATGATAATGCTAGTGCCGGTGAGAGGCTACGGAAATGACTGAGCGTGTTCTATGGAGAACAATTTGATAATAGGTGTCAAAGCCTTAAAATGGGAAGCCGTGACCCTACAAGTCCACATCCAGGAATTTATGCCAAGAGGATTTTCATTTCTTAAAAGTATTTTAAAAGATGGCCATGGCAGCACAGTGACAACAAATAGCAATATTCTAAGTACCCAAAATTAGGAGAAGAGTTAAAAAAGCATGGCATGTCATGCAATAATATGCTGTGTAGCCATTAAAAATGTGTTGTGGCCCTGGCCGGTGTTCTCAGTAGTTAGAGGATTGGCCTGCGCACTGAGAGGTCATAGGTTCCAGGGCACATACCTCAGTTAGGGGGTCAGGGTGTGTGCCAGAGGCAACCAATGTGTCTCTCTCACGTAGATGTTTCTCTCTGTCTCTCTCCCCCCACTCTTGCCCCGTCTCCCTTCTACTCTCTCTGGAAAGCAATGGGGAAAAATATCCTCAGGTGGGGATTAACAAACAAACAACAAAAATGTGAGTGAACATGACAAGGTGTCAGAATTTATATCGAAGTGAACAAGACAGCAAACCCCTCATTGAAAACCATAGCTAATTCTGAGTGGGGAGGATATAGAAATTTTATTTTTCTAATTGCATTTCTATTTTTTCTAATGAACACGTACTGTATTTGCGACTTTGCTTTTCAGTTTAATGTGAAGAGAGTTGGTGCCAAGCTGCAAAAGGCCTGTGTTCCAGGCAAGAGGTTCTTAGAGCCCTTAACAATGCATACAGGCATTTGCAAACACGCGGGAGCTCTCTCCTGGCTTGATTCTCCTCCATTCCCCTCTCTACTGAGTTCAGCATCACCTGAGTATGGTCTAAATATCGAAGAAATAGAGTCCCGGGACCCCACAGGATGTGTGTGAACGGAAAACTTTGCTCAGAGAAAGGCTATTTAACTGGCCCGTTTTACAGAATAAATTTAAACAATGAAAGACTCCAGGTGTTTGCTGGAGCTGCCACAGATGGGTGGGTTACACAAAAGAGTTTGGAATCCAAGATGGAGGTATGGGAAGGTTCGGATTCTTCGGGGCCTCTCTCCTTGACTTGTGGACGGCCGTCCTCTCCCTGTGCCTTCACCTGGTCTTTCTTCTGCAAGTGTCTGTGTCCTGATCTCCTCTTCTAAGAAGAAGACCAGTTTATGTTGCATTAGGGCCCACCCTAATGTCCGCATTTTAATTTCCCCTTTAAAAACACTATGTCCAAAAACAGATGCTGAGGCACTGGGGGTTAGGACTTCAACATATGTCCTTGGGGGAAGGCAGGAGACACAATTCAGCTCCTAACACACGGCTATCCCGGAACTACGGTTATCACAGATGGGGATGGGTGGCCTGAAGGTGGGTCCCATGAAGGGTGGTAAGCAGTATGGTACTTAGCAGAGGCTTCAGAGATGCTGTCTACAGGAATTCAATTCTATCTTCAAGACACTTAGAATCTAGGTTTGGAGACCAGATATAATGAGTTCTCTGTTGGGGGGTAGGATAGGTAAAAAGAAAAAAAAAATGTTTAAGAAGCTCCTTTTTAAACTAGGGAGCCATGGAATTTTCTCAGTAAAGGTCCAAGGAAGATTTCCAGTTGACAAGAGAAATAAATCCTATTATGCCAAGTACATAGGGACTGGTTGACAGACTTAGACTTAAATCCCTGCTGCTCTATAAATGAATGCACAGAGTCCAGCTTCTATGTGGCTCACAGAAACTGGCCCAGAGTAAACATCTCTCTCTCCTTTAACATCTTGACACATTAGCCACAGACCTGAACCCCAAACCAGAAACCAATGATCTGGCTTCCTGCGCACCATATAACCTGAATTACCAGAATTAACCAGTAGATGGTGCTCTTGAACCAGTGAAGTAAAGGTTCCATTAGTCACTCCCAGCATGAAAATGAGCCAAAGAAACAAAAGAAACTGTCTTTTTTGTTCATGTGTTGCTTTCATAATGCAATGTACAGATGACATATTATGGAATTGTATGCTCGAAACCTGTGCAGTTTTACTGACCAGTGTCGCCGCAATAAATTTAATAAAACATTTTTTAAAAGAAAGAAACTGACAGTTTCTTGCTGGATGCTTTAAACTGTATAAAATTCAAGTGAATCAATAAAAATAATAAAGTGCCCCCATTAGGTCCCAAGACAAAGAGGGCCTGGGGGCTTGATAAGCCCATCTTCTCTAAGGCTTATAGAGTTCCAGCAGACGCCTTCTTCTCCTGCCTTGTTCCTCACTATCTTGCACATTCAGCACTCCACAGCTTAAAAATCCCTATCCTTAATCGGCTACAATAGGCCTTCGAAGAAATTAAAAGTAATTTATATTCAGAAATTTTAAGACTGTCTTAACAGATACTGATTCATGAAACAGAATATTACATCAACTTCCAAATATTTTATTATTCCAACTAAACTTAAAAGGTTTCCTTTTTAAAAGCTTCTAGGATGCCCATCCCTTTGCACCCTTCGTTCAGTGAAAAATAAGTTACTTTGGTACACTGAGAATTTTACCCCTGAGCCCTTAAATGTCAGAACTACTTAACTCCCCTGTCATTAAGCAAACCACTAACAACCATCTGATTACAATGGGGCTGCCCCTGTCACATTCTTATAGGCGAAGTGTTGAGGATAGCTAACCTTTATTATTCCTACAGTATATTTAGCTCTAAAATGACCTCAAGGTCATTCCACGGGATCTTTCATGCTCTTAGTTAATTCTATCACAGCCTCTTTGAATAGGAAAAATCTTCTATTCTGTTATTTTAACAATCTGGTGGGAACACAGTGTTTTTGTATTCTAAACAACTGTCAGGGATTCGTCTGACAACACTAAGATAAAGTAATTAATACTTTCTGGAGGAGATAGCATGAGATATTCAGAAATTCCTTGTTTTTAAGAATGAACCTGAGACTGAGACTTGAGGCCTGAGACTACTGAAGAATGGTGCTATACCCGGGAAATTCAAGTTCAGTCCAACTATTCTTACAGTAAATACTCTATGTGCTGTGATCATTTTGTACCAGTTACCTGCACCTGGTGATCAGGCAGATTCATACGGCAGAGCTTCCAAAACACACTCTGCTGGTGGGGAGGGGGCGCAGCCTGGAGAGGGGAGGAGACAAAAACCACAGGGGAACTCATGGAAAATGAGAACTGGGGAGATCTTGGAACCTCCGGCTCCGCCCAGGAGCGTGCGCTTTGTCATCCACTTGGCAGAACTCTGAGATTCCATATCCTTCGCCAATGAAGAAACGTTGTCTTCTGGGTCTATAGGAGGGCCTTTCTATCAACCACATGATGTACTGTTGTGACAACTGCACACAATTGGAAGTAAAACAAAAAACCCTCATTGAGACAGATTTAACACCAGTGAAGAGAATTTGATGCCCCATGTATCTGAAATATCCAGTTATGTCTGACTTTAGGAAAGGCTTGAGCTAGGAGCCCAGAAACATCACCAGCAACCTGATTTTGTGCCATGTTTTCACCCTGCCTACCTCAGAGCCAGCTTCACTAAGGATGATTCCGCATGATCCTAAAACTGCTCCAACGCTCCCAAGGTTCACACTTCTTTCCTCATTAGTAACAGCAGGGGAAAGAGCATTTTGGTTTAGCATTTCCATATGAATCCTGAGGTTCACTCTGATTGGAACAGCTGAGGACACGTGCCCACCCCAGATCCAAGGGCTGTTGCCAAAGACTAGCTCAGATGAGGTCGTAGGTGGCCGAGATTCCTCCTGTGTTCTTTGGTATGTGTTTCTGGATCCCACAGTTCTTACACAGGCACTTTTGTTTGTGGATAGATGCCAAACTTTTGTTGTTGAGAACAGGGTGGGGGGCTAAGGACATGTAATTCTATGATGATGTGG
>NW_005880027.1:0-6604 GCF_000147115.1 Myotis lucifugus | reverse complement strand
TCCCCTCTCCCTGCCCCCTCCCTCTCCCTTTCACTCTCTCTTTAAACAACAACAACAACAACAACAACAACAAAACACCCTAGCCGGTTTGACTCAGTGGATAGAGCATCAGCCTGTGAACCGAGAAGCATCCCGGGTTCGATTACAGTCAAGGGCACATGCCTGGGTTGCGGGCTCAATCCCTAGTGTGGGGTGTGCAGGAGGAAGCTGACCAGTGATTCTCTCTCTCTCATCGTGGATGTTCTAGCGCTCTCTCCCTCTCCCTTCCTCTCTGAAATCAATAAAGATATATTAAAAAAAAAAACACAACCACAAATGTATTATTCCACCTTTATGTAGTAAAAAGTGTGCTTGGACGATGTTTTGTATTTCCTGTTATTAAAACAGTGAACTTAAAAGGGGGGGGATGGGGAGGAGGATAAAAGGGAAGGGTTGACCTTAGCTGTTTCAAAATGGTGGTTGCCAAGTCACTGGAGCTAAAATGGCGGCTGCCTAAACTCCCTCTTTCAATATATATATATATATTTTTATTGATTTCAGAGAGGAAGGGAGAGGGGGAGAGAGAGCTACAAACATCCATGATGAGAGAGAATCATGGCTCGGCTGTCTCTTGCACCCCCTTTTCTGGGGATCGAGCCCACAACCCTGACCCTTCAGTCCACCACCGGGAAGCAGATTCTCAACATATTGGGATAACGCTCAGTAGAATGGAAGGTGTGTGTGTGTGTGTGTGTGTGTGTGTGTGTGTGTGTGTGTGTGTTTTAACCTTGTTGTATATATGACAAGCAAAAGAGGAGATGTAAGTGGGTTACATGAACTCCGTTGGTGATAGATGAGGGAGGCGAGAGAAAGCAAAGCGGGGTGGGGAGGGGAGGGAAACCTCTGGGATTGGATAAAAATTAAAGTAAAATGATAAACACATACTTCTTCATACTTCTCTTACTTAGGTTGGCATAAGATAGTTAATGGCCAGCAATTTACTCAATAACAATGAGGAGATTTAAAAAGGAAAATTACACCCTAGCTGGTTTGGCTCAGCGGAGATAGAGTGTCGGCCTGCGTGCTAAAGGGTCCCAGGTTCGATTCAGGCCAAGGGCACATGCCCGGGTTGCGGGCTGGATCCCCAGAGCCCCCCCCACCCCCCCATTAGGGAGTGTGCAGGAGGCAGTAGATCCATGATTCTCTGTCATCATTGATCTCTCTCTCTCTCTCTTCCTCTTTGAAATCAATAAAAGCACACAAAAAAAGCTCTGACCAGTTTGGCTCAGTGGATAGAGCGTCAGCCTGCGGACTCAAGGGTCCCAGGTTTGATTCCAGTAAAGGGCATGTACCTTGGTTGCAGACACATGCCCAGTGGGGGATATGCAGGAGGCAGCTGATGGATGTTTCTCTCTCATCGATGTTTCTAACTCTCTATCCCTCTCCCTTCCTGTCTGTAAAAAATCAATAAAATATGTATTTTAAAAAATAATAATAATAAATTTTTAAAAAAAGAAAGATTGACCTTTGTCAGGGAAGGTAGCGGCCTAGGACGTGACTACTCACCATCACTGTTTGTTAAACTTTTAATTCCCATCCATGGATGGATGGATGGATGGATGGATGGATGTGTCCTCCCTCCCTCCCTCCTACCCTCCCTCCCTCCCTCCCTTCCTCCCTCCCACCCTCCCTCCTTTCCTCCATCCCCCCTTCCGCCCACCCGCCCGCTTACCCGCTTTCCACGGGAAATCGTCAGTCTCATATCACACACTCACTGGTGATTTCACTCGCTGCCTCCTTGCTCCCCGTGAGAAAGAGAAAGGAAAATGGACAAACCTGAAAGAGCCCCACAGGCGGCAACTGTGAACCAAGTGCACGCACATGTGTGCGTGTGTGGCATTTGTCAACAACGTAAGAAATCCTCCAACCTGTGCAGAATTTCTGTGAGTGTCTTTGAGCCAAACTGTCCACAAATGTCGCATGCATGCCGGGAAGCACTATCTCAATGAACGGTTGGAGAGGATGTTCCCAAGAATGGCAATGTCGCCCCCCCCCTATTTTATACACTCCAATCCAAAGAGGAGTGGGTTACATGAAATCCACTGGTGACATTTGAGGAACGTGGGAGAAAGCAAAGTGGGCCAACCTCTGGGATTGGATGCAAAGTAAAATGATGGACACAGACTTCTTTTACCTAGGTGGGTGGGTGTAGGATAGCTCATATAGTCAATCATGAACTCGGTCATCGTGATGGGGTTTGTGATATTCACAGAGCCGTGCCTGTGATTCCAGGGCTCCAGAACAGATGGAAAATCCCATTGACATTTCAAAGATGTGTGATTTTGGATGCAAGAAAGAAAGCGACAGACAGGCTTAGTCCAGGTAAAGATGGACCTCTGTCAGGGAAGATGCCGGCCTAGGACAGGATCACCCACCCCAAACTGATGTTAGCCTTGTAAGGCCACCATGCATGGCCTCCCATGAGTTTTCAAGTTTAGTACAGTATGTGGTCCTTTTCACCACCACCAGCACCAGCACCAGCACCACCAGCACACACACACACACACACACACACACACACACACTGAGTCCGCTCATGAGGCGAACCAATCCTGACTCTAAAGTCATGATCCTGACCCCGGGAGTTGTATTAAAAATCAAGCTAAAGGAGGGTGAATGTAAACTGTAGGCTTATCAAAGGTTCAAAGGAGGTCTGTGTTTACCACCATTGAAAGAAAACAAACCAAGAAAGAGATCAAGGGTGGGTCAAAACACCCTCTCTGGGACTGGGAGGGAGAGAGTTCTACTGGGGATGTGCCCACAAGCAAGGTATGTGCCCTTGACCGGAATCGAACCTGGGACCCTTTAGTCCGCAGGATGGTGCTCTGTCCGCTGAGCCAAACCAGTTAGGGCGGCAGCCGCCATTTTGAAACGGCAAAGGTCAATCCCTCTCTTTTATACTCTCCCAGCCACCCCAAATCCGGCATGTTAACTTCCCCGTTTGGATAGCACAAAATGCAAGTCCAAAACATTGTACAAGTATACTTTTTACTATACGGAGGTGGATCAATACCTTTGTGTTTTTGGTGTGTGTGTGTGTGTGTGTGTGTGTGTGTGTTTTAAAATATATCTTTACTGATTTCAGAGAGGAAGGGAGAGGGAGAGAGCGATAGAACATCCACGATGAGAGAGAATCACCGGTCAGCTGCATCCTGCACACCCACACTGGGGATCTAGCCCACAACCCGGGCATGTGCCCTTGACCCGAATCGAACCCGGGAGGCTTTGCAGTCCACAGGCTGAGACTCTAAGCACTGAGCCAAACCTGTTAGGGCCATTTTGCGGTTGTTGTTTAAAAAGAGAGAGGAAGGGAGAGGGAGAGGGAGAGGGAGAAAATTGATTTTCCACTTGTTTATTCATGTGTCCCTTACTTTTAAAAAAAAAAATATATATATATATATACATATATACATATATATATATATATATATATATATATATATATATATAATCACTATGAATGAGGGAATTTGTGGTCTCTACCCTGGGACCTTGGGCTGTGCCCTGAGGGCATTGGAAAAAGGAAAGTGACTTGTTACTATGGCATTCATGAGTCCAAAGTCATGTGATCCCAGAGGCATAGAAAAACAATAGGCTCAGATACCAGTAAGTTCAAAGATGATCTCTCTGAGGGAAGACACCCGGCCTAGGGCATGACTACCCACTCACTATACCCTGCTTTCTACTTTAAAAAGTCTTTAATTTCAGAACATCCTGGTTGATCACGTTAGTTGTCTGAGTTTGCAAGGCCAGGCCTGGCTTTCCGGGAGTGGATCAGGTTAGCATGCGGACCCGTTTTATCCACAAAACAGAGCTTCTTATGTATTGACACCTTCCATTTTATCCTATTGCATTACATTTCGTTTTATTAACGGATGTCTCCCCCAACACATTCAATTCCAAAAGCAAAAGACAAAAAAAGAGAAAATGAATCCGCCCTTGCTGTCCCTGGAGTTCTCGCCTCATTTAGGCTTTCAGAGTCCCCGGGGTTTCAAGGGCCCTGGTCCACAAAAGGTATTCTGGGTATGTCCACTCGGTCGGTCCTCAGTCACACCCCACCCCCCAAGAAAAATAGTTCCAGTCCCCCTTCAACTTCCAGGCCGCCCTCGGGGTCTTCCTGGAAAACCCAGGTGTTGGACGCCAGGAGATCAGATCTAGGGTCAGGGTTAGGGTAAATGTGAGTGTCAGGGTCAGGTCAGGTTTAGAGTCAGGGTCAGGGTCAGGGTCAGGGTTAGTGTTAGGTTTATTGTCAGGGTCAGCTTAGGGTCACCATCAGGGTTAGGTTTAGGGTCAGTGTCAGGGTTAGTGTGGGGATCAGGATCAGGAAAAGAGTCAGGGTCAGGGTCAGGGTTAGATCCAGGGTCAGCGTAAGTGTCAGGGTAAGGGTCAGTTTCAGGGTTAGTGTTAGGTTTATTGTCAGGGTCAGGGTCAGGTTTGGGTTAGGGTTAGAGTGAGGGTTAGGGTTGTTAGGGTTAGGGATGGGGTTGTTAAGTTTAGGTTTAGGGTGTTAAGGTGAGGGTGAGGGTGAGGGTGAGTGTTTAGGCTGAGTGTGAGGGTGAGGGTTGGGGCTGTTAGGGGTTAGATTTAGGGTGAAGGTGAGGTTGGGGGTGAGGGTGAGGGTTACAGGTAGGATTTATCACGGTCAGCATTTCCATAAGTGGAATAAGAAATGTGTTCTCAATCATGAAGATGTGACAACAGGAGGATGACTGAGCAAGGGAAAATCTGGTGACATATTTAAGGGCATATGAAAGGATCAAGCTGCTATGGCTGTTACCACATGTACAAATGATCTTTCCCAGGAAGTTGCTGGGGTCCAGCCCCAGCAGGTCCAGGGGTTCCCATGGAGGTGTGGATGGAGTCGGCGAAGAATGAATGACACAGAGGCAGCGTTCAGTTGACCATCATGGTTGGGTTCTCTTTTTATGGTTCCATTACATCATGGTATGTTTCAGGAAAGCTTCCGATGTCCCTAGTTTCATGTCCATCATCCTGTCTCTAGTCTCTATCTAGTTCTGTTGATTTTGATCTTGTCTGGGTTAACCTCTTGTGTCCCATGGTAAGGGCTATTCCAAGGTCACTCTTCTACTGCTCTACTGAGAAGCTACAAAGAAGGGACTGAAGGGACTGAAGAAGTTTATCCTGCCCAGTCAAGGTCATGCCCTCCCAGCCCTGCTGCTCGCCTTCCCTGGGACTTCCCTGCGTCAGTGGGTCTCCAAGGGCATAGGTTCTGGTGCTTTCGCTGGTGGGAAGACCCCTGAGGATGTGGGCCCAACAAGTCCCACATTTATTGCCAACGGTCTGAGTCCAAGTTCTTCATAAGTAGTACATGGTATTTCTGTAACACTAGGGGGATTGACTGATTGATTTCCTTCCGTCGTCCTGTTAACCCCCAAGCTGGCAAACGTCCGTTTCTCGGGGAGGTGGTCCTGGTTAAAACACATAGCGCTTAAGAGGGGGAGCAGACATATGTCCTACACGCCAGGTCCCTTGAAAAACGTAAGCTGTGCAGATGTTTCTTCCATGCAGTGACTGCGTCAAGCAGCCAAGGTGGATCGGCTCCCGGTAGGGACTAAAGTTAATTTATTTTTTTTTTTTTTTGCAAGAAGCCAAAATCCTCACGTAATACAATCAGTCATCCCAATATCGCCAAAGGTTTAGGAGTTTGCACATCAACGCAGTCTATTCACATCATGAAGGAACTAGTCCCCGGAGGCGGTTTCCTCTCTTTTCTGAGAAAAAAAGGGATGCCATTTTCATCAGATGCTGCTTCCGGGTGTCGCATTTCAAATGAAAATTGTATACACAGGAACCGTGCTGCAAGGAACTGACTAGAGGTGAAAAGAATATCCTGACCACCGGTGACTTTGAAATGACTTGACCTAGAGGATGGTGGGTTGCAGTCATCTTCTGACTTTAAGCAGATTCCCCTGAAATGGGCAACACCCGACGCTCTTAAGAATGGGAGATACTGTTCCGAGAGTGATGCATGGAGCGTTGGCATCCTCCTCCAGGGGACCTTCAACTTAGGGGTCTGTATATACCCTTTTTTTGCCACTGCGGGAGATTTTTATCCATCTTTTCAGATTTAAATGAATCGCTGCCTTTTTCATTGCCTGAAGAATTTTGACTTCCCCCTCCCCCTCCCCCACCCCCACCCCTGTTTTTCTCATTTGGAGAAGGATTATCACATGGATTTTCAGTTTCGTGTTTTTAAACCGCCATCGTTCGGTTTTCTCCTTTCCTTCGCCTCTTCCTTAGGTCTGGTAGCACTTCCCGGTCGTTGTTTGAGTGATGCCGGGTCCGACCTTTTCTGTCCTTTTCATCTTTTCTCTCTCTTTCCCTGGATCTTCTTTCCCTTGACTTGTCAAATCCTTTCCTGCCTGTTTCTCTCCCTTTACTCTTGATAGTGGTGAAGGAGTCGTCTCCATTGATTTATCATTCTCATCAGCACTGGCTTTACTAGAATTGAGATGCACTTCCTCTGGAGAAACAGAAGACCCCGCCACCGGCCCCGTTGGGTACAGCTTTCTTTCGGATGGGGCTCCGGGGGAGGAGAACTCAG
>NW_005880026.1:0-6604 GCF_000147115.1 Myotis lucifugus | reverse complement strand
GTCGCCCCAGCAACGCCTGAACCGTGGTCCCAGGGAAGCCCTGCTTCTGCCTGTGAGCCTGAGCGCACGGCTTTTAAACAGGTGAGGGGAGGCGGTGAGAAGGGTTCCCTTTCCCTGAGGCTTCCCAGCGGTGAAACCCCCTCCCAGTGGGCAGCTGGGTGGAAGTCACACACCCAGATCAGTGTGTGGTCAAAGGGACCAACAGAATCCCACCGCACCCACCGCACCCACCACACCCACCACAAAAGCTTCCAACGCTTCCTCTTTTCTCTGGAAAAGAATTCCAACCTCTCCTGCAGAATGTGACTCATCGTATCTAAAAAGCTTCCTTTGGGAACCATGTCATGTCAGATTCTAAGTTTGAAGGACACTCCGTAATCTCTGAGCACCTACTGTGCGCTGGCTAACTGTAGTAACTTTTCTGGCGGGGGGGGGGGGGAGGCAGTCCTTGATTCTCATACAGTGGTTCCAGTTTCCTACAGCACCTGCCGGGCGTCACCCCTGGCCCTACGGCTGTTTCTTTTATGGGCGGATGAAGATTTAAGAGGGAGACGGCGGGGACACTTGGGTTTGGGTTCATGTAAATAAGACACAAGGTTTCCATGCCCTTCTGCTCCCACTGGGGATCGCTTCCCGCACAGGCTCATTGTAAAACAGCCCGCTCCCGAGGAGGTCAACAGCGGAAGGTTTGTCTCCGAAATTAGTAATCAAAGAGTGAAAACAATTAATAGAGAACGCAGCCCGGCCCCACACCGCGTTCCCGTGTAGACGTCTACAGAACAATAAATCAGTGGGGGAAAGAAACAATGCAGGCATTCAGAAGCAGGCCCCGTGCACGCGGCCCTGGAAAGGGGGTTTGTGCTCAAAGGAGACAACATCTGCTGCGAGCAGGTTTATAAATAATACAGCCAGAGATTCAGGTGGCGACATGACAGACGGTCTGGTCTCTTGTGCCCTTGTCCTTTTGTGTCCAGCGCTGAATGTGCTTACACCCCTGCTTGTGCTCCAGCCTCGAACATCTCTCTCCTCCCGTTCAACCGCAGCCTTCCCCATCCGCAACCCAGAGACCCAGAGAAATCGTCTGCCTTGGCTGCTAATCGGTCCCTCCCTGTGAGGGGTGCGCGCCTGGAAGAGGTGCCCTCAGGTGCCCGCTCGGCACTCTCATCCACGAACCAATTCCTTTTGTGTTGACACCGGGCTTGACAAGAGGAATGATGGGTGAGGTCAAGTGCGTGAGAGCTGATTCTGGGCAGTGATGGATGAGCCGAGGCCGGGACCCTCCCTTATCTGGGATGTTCGGCTAACAGGCTGCTATTCTGCCCCCATTTTTAAACGTCTCCTAATTTTCTAGTTAATGAAGTTATCGCAGACCCGGTGTCTGTGGGGCCCTTTCCTTTCCTTTCGCTCTTCAGCTCTCGGCCACGCCGCTGACAGCGCGTGAGTGATGGCTTCCAGGAGATGATTTTTCTTGGCCGCGAAGGCCCCGATAAGCACCGCCTGTCTCTGCAATCAGTTGTGCATGAAACGGCCCACGCTGGTCGCCTGCGGAGCCGTGGTGAGGAGCATGGCCTGCGAGGGACCAGCAAGCCTGCGGGTAGCTGCGACCCCGCAGAACAGAACCCGCAGGTAACCGGGGCCGTGTTTTCACTGGTCACCGTTGGCTTCTGCTTATATCCCACTTTGGGGGGAGGAGGTGCAGCAAAGTGAGGTGCTACTGGGGGCTTAGCCGGAGAGTTCACTTCCGAGTGTGCGTGTCATTAGTGGCTGTTATGTCAGCGGCCGGCACCTGGGGTGGCCCGGGGCCTAGACCGTGCGGTTCCCCACTTCTTACGATGCCCAGAGACCAAGCAGCACCCAGAACTCTCACGTAAAAAAAAGAAAAATAAGCCTCCTAATTTTCATTTCCTAAAATAAGAAAGCAAATTGATGTGTTATACACACGGTTTTCAACAGTAAAAATTGAATTAAAAGATTGAAAAATAAGAGACTTTGATTTACAAATTTCAAGCGCTGGCTTTGGTATGTAGAGATTCTTCCCGGACCTGGAAGTTCACAACGTGAGCTTTATCCGGATGATCACGTAGCCCATTATGTAATGTCGAATCACCGGGGTGGACACCTAAACCTATGTGATATTGTATTTCAACTGTAATTGACAAATAAAATATGATTTAAATAATAATAAATTCAAAGTTGCCGGGTCCGCTTCTGTTCGGTTTGGGATGGGTCACTCGGGCTGCGCTGTGTTCTTGCGCGCAGTTAGGGAGCCTTTCTGTAACACACGCGTGCTCTTTGGGGTGTCTCTCGGCGACTGCTGCCTATTGAGGTGCTGTTTGGCTTGAGGACTAACTGGGGGGCTCTCTGTCATTCCTGCACATGGACCTTACATGTACTAGGAACCCAAACCCCAAACCCAAGTACCATTGACCCTTGGCCAACAAGTACAGTGAAGGACTTTCTTAATAACATCTTCTTCTTTTTAGTGTTTTAATTGTAAGAATACAGTATATAACACATACAACAGAAAAGCCACGCTGGGGGAAGGAGTTGTAGCAAAACAAGGTGCTGTGTGTGTTAATCGACTGTCTGTGTTACCAGTAAGGCTTCCGGTCAACAGTAGGCTCTGAGTACAGTCAGCCCTCTGCACCCGGGGATTCCCAACCGTGGATCAAAAATACTGTTTGGGGTTGAATTCTTGGATGTGAAACGTGCAGATACGAAAGGCCGGCTGTAACGTTTGGGGGGAGTCAAAAGTCAGACGCAGGTTTTCGACGGCACGGGGCCGTGGGGCTTGGGGTGCCAATGCCCCTAACCTCTGCACGGTTCAAGGTCAACTCTATTTTGTGTCTTTCCCAAGGATCGCTACTAAAATGTGCTCTGACGTCAGCCATGCCCAGCAGAGTAGAATGTAAGTCAATGGGTTAACTCCTCCGGGCGTGTTCCCACTGTGTACATTGTCTCCAACAGTAGGTGAGAAGGTTTGTCGTCATGAACAAGCCTCAGCGAGGAGCCGTCATGCTGTAGACCAGGAGTTTGCCAGCACCTCGCTGTCGCTGGCTCAGGAAAAACTTGGAAATCATCCCGTAGCCCGGTTCAAATTCTTTAGGCTCAACTCTTCCTGCGGGCCTGCTTTATGTTCCCTCGAATCTGCATCTCATCTCATCCTTACGGAACCCCGGACGTTAGGGTGAGTATCATCATTTCATAGGTAAAGTAAGACCCGGAGACATGAATGTATGGACTCGAGGCTGTATAACCGGCATGTGGCAGAGCTGGTGTTCAAAACGAGGTCTTCTGGTCCCCAAAGCAGAGGTAGGCCTGTCAGCCCCATGACTACTTGGGAAGCGTGTTAAAAGGAACAGAAAACAGGACTCGCCACTGGTGTTCACCATGACGGCGTTCTTGGGCGAAGGGGGACATAAGACATCCCTGTGTCATGAGCTTTTGCTTAGTGATGCGATAACAAATGCCCCAAACCCAGTGGATTAAGACAACCTTCAGGAAACACGGATCCGCCGGAAGTTGGCTGAGTCAGGCCGGTCTCCGTTGGGCTTGGCTTCTAGCTTCAGGTTGGGCTTAGGTCTGTTTATGTGACTTTCATTTTCCTTGGACCAGTGGGATAGCCAGGCCTTCCATCATGGCAATGGCAGAAACGCACAAGAATAAGGTTGGCCTTAGCCGCGAGGTTAACCACCCAAGGACACTTCACATCTCCATTTGCATCACATCTGACAACATTCAGTGCAAACTGCCGGGTCAACCCCCAAACTGAGGTCACCGTGACTGAAGGAACCCATCTCAAGACCCTCAGAAGTGTCTTCTCAGTACGGGATTGGCCCAAAGCCCAGGCTCTCGTGGATTATGTGAAGTCTGAGTGTAGCTCTTCTTGATTTGAAGGCCAAAGAACTAAAAACAAAACAAAACAAAACAAACAAAAGAACCCCAACCAAGCGATCAGCTCCTTTTATAACGGACAGAGTGGCAGGAGAGGGATAGGACTACTCTTCTTTGAAAAGGAAAGAAAAAGAGGCACGAAGCTGCCACTGACCACGGCACGCCTGCCATTCTCCTGGGAGATGCTGTTAGGAAATGCTTCTTGACCTGGCCCCAGTGGTCCCCTGGGTCTGCGTTGTGTCCATGGTTCTCCATCCCTCTTATTCCACCCTCTGGAAGGTCTTTTCTAACACCCTCTTTGGCCACATTTGATAAAGCCGGTGGAGAATACACGCTTCTCAACAGCCTTCGCAGGGGCTTGCTGTCTCCAGGAACTTGGGGACCCAGAGGACTATGTGCAGCTTAGAAAAAAACCTCAGTTGTTTTGACATCTGGCAGTGCTTTGACAATACAGGTCTCTCAAAAGCCGTGTGGGCTTTCTGTGTGTTTAATTTCAGTCCACTGTGTGTGCTCAAAACACACGCTTATTTCCAACACGTTCTTCTCTGTACATATAGACTTAATCAGGACTACTGCAGCCTCCTCAGACTTCTGTGGGACGATGCCCTAACCTTTCTACAAAGCTTTCTGTTCAGCTGGATGATATAATAAACCCTATATCACTTCCTCTGTTGGCAAGCAAAGGGTGTCACAGTCATTCCTCTGATGTGGTCTTTATATTAAGGGTGTATCTGTCTGCCAGCACGTGGATTTGATTGTGTTCAGAGCCTCTGTTCTACGGCCACACATCTGATTTAGTGAGATTCAGTTTTATTGCCAATATAGAGGTTTCTGGGCTTTTTATATTCGCTCAAAGTGCAAAAATAGTTCTTTCCCTAGTGCTTCTATTTCTCATAGCTTATCAAATGCGTGTAGTAGGAACAGCTCCAGTGGTCTGCCGTTTGCTAGAGATGCCTTTCCACAAATCCACGCATTTGTTAGGTACGTCATCCGCCTTCCAGACTACTGGGTCCGCCGTGTGGCTCCTGGACGGTCAGGGCCGCCCCCGCGGGACCCCCTGGTGTGCCCAGGCAGCTGCACCTGCTTTTCCGTTCATCTCCCTCCCCGTTGGACTTTCTCGGTCACTGGCTCCTGGAGTACTGAGCATGTTCTTTGCAACAGCTAATGAAGAGGTTGCTGTTACTGAATAAAATATAGATTTAAAAATAAAAGCTGTTAGTAGCTTTTATCCATCATCAAGGAATTAACCAATTGGCAGCACGCGGGACAGCTCAATTTCTGTAGCTATCCGTGGCCTAAATAGCTTAATGGGGTGGGCACGTTAAAAGGGATGGAATGACGTTCATTATGGATTAAGCTAATAGATTTCAGACCCATCGCATGGCTTAACTTAACAAATTCCACATCTTATTGTTTGGCAGGAAATGGTCGCATGGACGTCATTACCAGCCCATCTGACCACGCTGGTAGGAAGGGCCGACTCCCTCTGAAAACTCTTCTTCTTGATGATGCAGCTTCACCTGGGCAAATGCTCCCTGTGCTGGAGACGCCCAGGCCCCACCCAGCCTCTCCGAGCTCCTCCCCTCCCGCCTGCTACCCCAGCGAGGAGGGCGGGCATCCCTCCTGCTAAACGGAGCAGGTGAGTCCGCTGTTGGGGAAACGGGGTGTCCTGCCATGTTGTAATCACCGAGTTCGGTAACGTGTCCATGTTTCTATGTCATTAGATCGCTGATTTTTTGAGGTCGGAATGGGAAAATGACAAGTTGGGTGAAAATAACGTAATTCACTCCTGATGTGCTAGTGAGGGGAAGGGGTGCCAACTGCCACTATTTCCATCTGTGGCACCTGCGACTTAGAGGAAACTGGTGGGATCCCCCCGGCCCCCGAGGGGAGGAAGGACGCTGGGAGGACCCTTCTCCATGACAAGCGGATGGAAGTGCCTCAGCCACAGGGTCCCTGCGAGTTAGAGACTGAGGGGGTTGATTGCTCCGAGTGTCCTGAGTGAATCCGGATTCCCGCCCCCAGAGGAGGGAGGGCAGCGGGAGGCAGACATCTGCAGGGCGGGCGGGAGTCGCTATGACTTAGCTGGAGTCCTGCCCCCCAGCCATGCCCAGGGCCACATTCTTAACAGTGTGGACACCCCTTCCCCTCACTAGCACATCAGGAGCAGCCAGATCAACCCTGCACAGTTATTTTGAGAAACAAACGAGGAAATGCATGCCGATTCCCTGGTTCATAGCAGAGGGTCAGCGGTAAAAAGTAAAGGAGCGATTTTCATATTTTTCACCCAACTTGTCATTTTCCCATGTCCGCGTCCACAGGGACCATGTCCACGTCCACAGGGACCATGTCCGCGTCCACAGGGACCATGTCCACATCCACAGGGACCATGTCCACGTCCACAGGGACCATGTCCACGTCCACAGGGACCATGTCCGTGTCCACAGGGACCATGTCCGTGTCCACAGGGACCATGTTCGCGTCCACAGGGACCATGTCCGCGTCCACAGGGACCATGTCCGCATCCACAGGAACCATGTCCACGTCCACAGGGACCATGTCCGCATCCACAGGGACCATGTTCGCGTCCACAGGGACCATGTCCACGTCCACAGGGACCATGTCCGCATCCACAGGGACCATGTCCGTGTCCACAGGGACCATGTCCCCACCGCACAGGGACCATGTCCCCACCACAGGACCATGTCCG
>NW_005880025.1:0-6605 GCF_000147115.1 Myotis lucifugus | reverse complement strand
CCCCCGGAGCCCACAGGGACCCTACGGTGTGGGTGTCAGGACAGAACCCTGGGTCTGCTCGCCTGGACTCCAGTCCTGTTCCACCCGAGGAGCAGGCGGCCTCCGTCAGGGATTTTCCCTCTGTGCCTCCGCTTCCCCAGGGTGGCCGTGGGGATTAAATAAATTTACAAGACGTTAACCACAGTCACCACAGACTGTGGCAGCTACTGTTATGATTCAACTGTGATGCTCGAGTTCTCTCTTGTAAAAAAAAAAAAAGTTCAGTCTTCTTCTCTCTCTCTAAAATCAATCGTAAAAATCTGTTTCAATTATGCTTACATAAAAATGTCCTGCCTGCCTGCCTGCTGTTTGTTCCATAAAAACATTCTATAGAAAAATGTGTTCAACCTTGGAGCAATTCCGCCCTGGCCAGTGTGCTCAGTGGTTAGAGCACCGGCCCATGCAACCAAGGGTCGGGTTCCATCCCGGCCCCTCCCCAGCCCCACTGGGGCGTGTGCAGGAGGCAACCAATGGATGTGTCTCTCTGACATTGATGTTCTCTCTCTCTCTCTCTCTCCCCCTCCCTCCTTCCCAACCACTCTCCCTAAAAAAAAACCAATGGAGTCTGGCCGGTGAGGCTCAGTGGTAGAGCTCCGACCCAGGAATCAAGAGGTCTCCATTGATTCCCAGTCAGGTACATGCCCAGGTTGCGGGCTCGATCCCCAATAGGGGGCATGCAGAAGGCAGATTAAAAAAACAAATTTTTTTTTTTTTTTTTTAATTTAAAAATCACTGAGTTTGGCTCAGTGGATAGAGTGTTGGCCTAGAGTGTTGGCCTGTGGACTGCAGGGTCGTAGGTTCGACTCCCGTCAACGGCACAGGCCCGGGGTTAGGTCTGATCAAGCAATTGAATCGATGCCCCTCCCCCGGGACCTGGCTTTCCAGGCCATTTCACTGGGGACATTCCCTTTGCTGAGACCACATTTCACTTGTGGTGACCACATTCCATGACCTCCCCTCCGGGTCTGCACAGAGAAGTCTCCGCCCAGAAAAAGGCGCCAAAAGTCCTTTAAAAGCTGCTGGCTCCCGTCACTGGGGGCTGGAGCCATCCAGGCTCAGACGCCTGGTGTGCAGATGATGGAATAAATTCGTGGTCCCTCACCACCCTGGCCACGTGCGTTCCTCCTTCGGGGACCTAACCCCGGGCTGTGGGCTCAATCCCTAGTGGTGGTGGGGGTGGGGGAGATGTGCAGGAGGCAGCCAATCAATGGTTCTCTCTCATCATTGATGTTTCCATCTCTCTCTCCCTCCCCCTTCCTCTCTGAAATCAATAAAAATATATTTTAAAAATCAATGGAAAAATACCGTCGGGTGAGGATTAACAACAACAGAAAAACTTAACAATTCCATAGTCAATAGCTTTCCCCTTAACTAATTTCTTTGCCCCCGGACAGCAAGGACGGAGGCAGGTCCTATTCCAAGCAAATGCAGCCCGGGCCCTGTTCCTGTAGAAACTCCGGACCCTCCCAGGAAGGCACCTACTGTGTGACAGTCTCTGCTGCATCCTCGGCCACTAACACGCAGTGTGTCCTGGTCCTGGCCCCCAGTAGGTGCTTGGTAATGTGTCCCTTGGTCTGGCATACAGAGGGTATCCCATAAATGTTTCCCGGGCCTCGCCCAGAGTAGGCATTTGATAAAGATTTGCTGGGGGCGGGGACTGGCACATAGTAGGCGCTCAACAAATGTTTGGTGGTGGAATGAACCCAAGCAGCGCCCCTGCCTCTGTTCTCTGATGGGAGATCATGCATTGGGCTGCCCCCCGGGCTAGGAGGGGACAAGCGTCCTCAGGGACAGACTCAGGGCCCACTCACCGATATATTCGTCCACTTGGATGTAGCCATCTTTGTTCTTGTCCAGGTCCTCCAGGGTTTCCTGGGGGAGAAAGAGGCATTAGGGCTGGACCCCTGGGGTCAGGAGGTGAGGTTCTCTCAGGGGATCTCATTGGGGGTGGCTCGGGGGGGCCAGGCCTTGGAGCAGAGCAGTCTCGACAGGGCATTACTGTCCCCAAGGGCATGCGGGAAATTCGGGGGCTTTCTGGGGTGCCACGATAATGCAGGCCCCACCTGCACTTAGTGGGGGGGAGGGGCCGGGACCCAGGTGTCCTGATGCACAGGTTGGTCCACACAAGAGCGATTTTGCATCCCTAACTTTCTCATGCCCCAGCCCACACTCTCCAAGGGCAGAGGCCTCTTTCCCTTTAAAAGGCGGAGTCTAGCCCTGGCTGGTTTGGCTCAGTGGATAGAGCATCGGTCTGCAGACTGAAGGGTCCCGGGTTCGATTCTGGTCAAGGGCACATGCCCCAGGGTTGCGGGCTCGATCCCCAGTGCGGGTGTGCAGGAGGCAGCCGATCAATGATTCTCTCATCATTGATGTTTCTGTCTCTTTCTCCCTCTCCCTTCCTCTCGGAATAAGTAAAATGTATTTAATAATTTTTTAAAAAGGCAGAGCCTAGACACCAACTCAGCTGGCGTACTCTTTGACACACTTTCCAAACCTCTGCTCTCAGCTTTTTTCCCTTCACTTCTTGAGCAAACAGCTTCCGTTCCTCATTTTCGCATTCACACTCACTCCCTGACACTCCAGCCTGTCCTCTAGCAAAGGCGAGCTCCAACGTTTGAGGGTTGAGAGATGAAACACAGGATTCTCAGTTACATTCGACTTTCCCGGGAACAACAAACCATTGTTCGGTATAAGTCTGTCCCGCACAATATTTGGGATCTGCTTGGAGGACAGGAGGCTGAGTGACTTCAGTTTCAGATATATCTTTTTTTTTTTTGGTAAACGTATGTTCCAAATAGTATGTGAGATATACGTATACCAACCCCAAATACCGTGTGGGCTATGCTTACACTAAAAATGTTATTAATTTTGTTATAAATTCAGGTGTAATTGAGTGCCCTGTGTTATTTGCTAAATCTGACAACTCTAAAACACATGCTGAGGTTCTTGCTGGTTATTATAAGTGGCTTTCCTTTAGTTCCTCTTTTATAGAACAATTTGGGCCAATAGTCATGTTTTGAAATCTGCGCATGGGGAGGTTACGCTCACCGTCCACGGATGTGAGTGAGGACAGCAGGGTTTAGACTAGGGCTTGGCAAACTTTTTCCATAAAGGGCCAGATCCTATATAACAGTGGTCGGCAAACTCATTAGTCAACAGAGCCAAGTATCAACAGTACAACGATTGAAATTTCTTTTGAGAGCCAAATTTTTTCAACTTAAGCTATATAGGTAGGTACACTGTTATTAACTTAGTTAGGGTGCCCCTAAGCTGGTCTTTGCTAAAAACGTCCTCAATCTGATTGAGGTACGTTCGCTGAGGTCGACCCCTTTCAACTCTCCCATCCACACTCGTCTTGCATACTCGTTTCGTCTATCTCTTTCCGAAAACCGACTTCTGTGCATGGGCCACGAAGTTTCAATTGCACTGTACGTGCGCGCCTGCACGTGGTATTTTGTGGAAGAGCCACACTCAAGGGGCCAAAGAGCCGCATGTGGCTCGAGAGCTGCGGTTTGCTGACCACTGCTATATAATAAAAGGCTAATATGCAAATTGTCCAAACGGAGAAAAGACTGGTCACGATGACACACACTGACCACCTGGGGGCAGATGCTCAATGCAGGAGCTGCCCCCTGGTGGTCAGTGTGCTCCCACAGGGGGAGCACCGCTCAGCCAGAAGCCGGGCTCATGGCTGGCAGTGCAGCTGTGGTGGTTGGAGCTTCTCCTGCCTTCACCTCCACGGCAGCGCTAAGGATGTCCAACTGACGGCTTAGGCCTGCTCCCTGGGCCTAAGCCGTCAGTAGGACATCCTCTGAGGGCACAGGTCAGGCTGAGGGACCGCCCTCCCCCCCAGTGCCCGGATTTCGTGCACTGGGCCTCTAGTAGTAAATATTTTTGGCTTTGCCTGCTGTACAGTCTCTGTTGAACTGACTCAACTTTGCAGTTGGGCATGTGTAAGCAAATGGGCGTGGCTGTGTTACAATAAAACGTTACTTGCAAAAACACTCTGTGGGCTGGATTTGGCTACAGGTTCTAGTTCACTGGACATGGGTTCTAGTTTGCGGACCCCTGGTTGAGGCCATGGATTCAAGGGTCTAGGTTCAAATCCAGGCTGTGCCACTTCTCATCTGGGGGATCCTGGGAGAGTCACCTCTTTGTACCTAGATATCCTTATCTGCAAAACAAAGGTGACAGGCCACCACCATAGGGCTGCCACGGACAATTAAGTTGAGGTAATGGGGCTTGTCCCGCCCATATGGCTCAGTGGTCAAGCATCGGCCTATGGACCTGGAGATCATGGTTCAATTCCGGTCAGGGCACATGCCCGGGTTGTGGGCTCGATCCCAGTGTGGGGCGTGCAGGAGGCAACCGATCAATGATTCTCTCTTTCTCTCCCTCTCCCCTTCTTCTCTGGAATCAATAAAAAAATATCTAAAAATGAAAAATAAATAAATTGAGGCAATGTGCCCTAGCTGGTGTTGCTCAGTGATTAGAGGAGTGATGGCGAACCTATGACACGGGTGTCAGAGGTGACACGCGAACTCATTTTTTTGGTTGATTTTTCTTTGTTAAATGGCATTTCAATATATAAAATAAATCTCAAAAATATAAGTCTTTGTTTTACTATGGTTGCAAATATCAAAACATTTCTATATGTGACATGGCACCATAGTTAAGTTAGGGTTTTTCATAATGCTGACACGCCGAGCTCAAAAGGTTCGCCATCACTGGATTAGAGAATCGGCCTGCACACAGAAGGGTCGCAGGTTCAATTCCCGGTCAAGGGCAGGTACCTGGGTTGCAGGTTTGATCCTTGGCCCCAGACAGGGTGCTTGCGGGAGGCAACCGATCCATGTGTCTCACATCAATGTTTCTCTCTCTTTCTCTCTTTCTCTCCGCCCCTTCCCACTCTCTCTAAAAATCAATGGAAAAAATATCCTTGGGTGAAGATGAACAAAAAATGAATAAAAATAAATTGAGGTAATGCAGGTAAAGGTGTTAGAAGGGTGCCTGGCACACAGAACATGCTCAGTCAGGGTTTGTAGATAATCTTACTTGGGGAGATAAGGAGGTGTTACCCAAAGAGGGACATTGAGCTTGCAGGCTGGGGCAGATAAGAGTTAATCCAGCTCTCCTCTCCGATCCCCAGGGTCCAGCGTTCCGAATCTGTAACTATGACACGTGTGTCTAAAACCCTTAAGGAGCATTTATCCAGGCCCCTACAGGCATGAACTCACCTAGTCCCTATTACCACCCTAGATAGGGACCGTTATCAGCACCATCACTTTACAGATAAGGAAGTTCAGGGCCAGAGAGGTTAAACCACTTGCCCCAGGTCACACAGCCAGGACAGCAGGGCTGGAACTGGAAACCAGGCTCTGGCCTCAGGGCACTGGACCCTGACAGCTTTGCCACAGACCCTCAAAGAAGCATGGCCATGGAGACATGAGAAAGGGGTTACCCCTGGGAACGGGCCTGCGGGCGACAGGCTAGGGACATGGGAGAAAAGCAGATTGTTCACCTTTTTTTTGCATCTTTTGGGCGTTTAACCACCTCAATATGTTACCTATTTGAGAAATACACACAATCACACTTTTAAAGTAGTTTGTGCAGCGTTAGGCGCGGCAGGAGTGGGTACAGATCCTGTCACTAATGGTGACACTGGGGGGTCAGGGTGGGATGGGAGATGTCACCCCTCCACTGACCGGCCCTTGTGGCCTGGGTTTCCCGGGGAAGGTGCCAGGGGGACCAGGGGACCGGAACTCCCGAGGGAAGCGCTGGCAGCCGGCCCTCACTCACAGCCACCACGATGTCCCGCATGTGAGGGAACTCCTCCGGGTGCAGGAAGGCTGTCAGCTCCTCCCGGGTGGCCATCGAGTCCCCGTCCTGGTCCGCCACCCGGAAACGCCGCTCGTCGCGCGCCAGCATCTTCTTGTAGGTCTCTGCGTCCTCCACGTCGTGGAATTCCTCACCTGGGGAAGGAGGAGTGGCTGAGCTGTGCTTTCAAGGAGGTACCAGGTGCGCTCGCTGGAGAGCAAGACAAAGGGATCGAACTGGGGGGGAGGGGGGGGGAAGCGGGGGAGACGGGCAGGGCAGGCAGACCTCCACTGCATTCATCATACACAATACATACTCATTATTTGCATATATCTGCTACCTTGCAGTCAGAGCTGATTAGATGCTAAGCTCTTTAGCTACAATATGGGGCATTGAACCCTCACAAAGAGGGAGCAGAGTTCTTCAGCTTATTCTCACTTTGTGAAGGAGAAACTGACGCCCAGAGAGGACATAACTCCTCCAAGGCCTCACAGTCGGGAATGATGGGCTCTGAGTTCACACTGGCTCTCGGGCCCCCCAGTCATGCTCCGATGCAGTCGGTTATACTGCCTCAGGCTGCTGGGCAGACAGGAGGGGAAGGGCACCTTCAGAGGGAACAGAATGTGCGGAGTGCGGAGGTTTGAAGAATGTGGTGAGTTTGGGGAAGTGGCAGATCCGTTTGGCTGGGGCGGAAAATGCAGAAAAACAAAGCTAGAGGGTAGGCCAGGTGGGGCTGAGGAGCTGGGACT
>NW_005880024.1:0-6605 GCF_000147115.1 Myotis lucifugus | reverse complement strand
GGGATAAGTACAGTTAAGGATACATTTTGTAGGTGGTCAAAAGATCGGGCTGTTTCTCCCTGAAAGCTTCAGATTTGTGTGTGAAATATAGGATGCTCACTTCGATGAAAAGACATATAATTTGGATAGGAGGTTTAAAGACAGTCTCTGAGAGGAGTGGGAGAGAGAACAAATAAAAGTTAAAACTAAGGTAATTAAGAGCCCTGCCTACTGAGCGTGTAATGACTTGAAAATACACATTTGGTTGCTTTTTCCACCAGTGCTAAACAACCTAGGGGTTTGAAGAGAATATAAGGCTGGGGTTATGAAGGGAAGGGAAGGTGGAAATACTGGGTTTCAAGGTAATTGAGGATGTTAGTGAGAACTTGATTGAGGTAATAAACTAAGTAGTTTAGACAAGTTAGGGAGATAAGTCAGATGAGAGTCAAGAGACAGCTGATAATCTGGAAAACAGTCAACAGTCATGGGGCCCTTGCCTCTCTGCAGTTTAAGAGTAGGTGTCAGTGAGGACGTGAGCATGATTGATAAGAGTCTGAGGTAAAAGAGTGCGATAGTTGCATTTCAGGTTTTTTATTCAGTTCTCATTTCGGCTTGGTGATGAGGATTAGGAGAAAGCAAAGTGCACAGCTTGAGTGGTGCTCAGGCAAAAAATATCTTCAGAATTGAGTGAGTAAAATAAATGTGAGAATAGTTGGAGTGATTACGAAAATTGGCATTGAAATCATTCTTGGTGATGTGAAAGGTAGATATAATTTATAAGGCTTTTTTGAAAGATGCAATTACTACAGGGATGGCTAGGAAAAAAATAAGAGAATTATTGAACTTGTTGATTCCTACTTGTGGTTGGAACAATTCTAAAATTACCTCTAAAGACCCTAATCCTCGTAGAATGATGTGGGCTTGAATGTGGATGGGACCTATAACTTGTACCTGACCCATACAACATGCGAAGGTGAGGGGGTTTCATTCCCATGATTTTGTTATGTTGGTGGCATAGATGAGGGCCTTTTGCAGGTATAATTAAAATCCCTAATCAGTTAAATTTTGGTTTATCAAGAAGGAGAATATTTGAGGTGAGCCTGGCTTTTTCAGATGAGTCATTAAAAGAAAGTCTGGAGGTCAGAGATGGAAAAAGCCAGAGAAATGCTCTCCTGCTGGCCATTAAAAATCCAAGAGCATGTTGTTTAATTTCCAATGGGCGGGGGAAGAGCCTTAGGAGCTAAGGATCTCATCCCTACAATCACAAGGAAATGAATTCTGCCAACCACCACGTGAGCTTGGAAGAGAACCCAAGCCACAGATAACACCCTTGATTGTAGCCTTGTGAGATCTTGAATTGAGGACCCAGCTAAGAAAGGCCAAGACTCCTTACCCATGAAAACAGTGAGATAATAAATACAAGTTATGCAGCAGTAGAAAGCAAATATACTAAGTTAAATCTACCACCTGTTAGTAGACTAAAGTGTTTTTATAAACGTGTATATAGTTCTATTAAAAAAGCTTCCAAATATTTATTTTTACTTTAACTTTTATTCACAAAGATAAACATGACATGGTTTCCAATTTAAGATTGTAAATTAGAGCACGAGGAGCAAGCTGTGCAGTAGATGGATACAGAACAATAGGATGGATCTCAGTCACACTTCTCATTACTCCTACTCCTCTTAGTCCAGTGGTTCTCAACCTTCCTAATGCCGCGACCCTTTAATACAGTTCCTCATATTGTGGTGACCCCCCAACCATAAAATTATTTTTGTTGCTACTTCATAACTGTAATTTTGCTACTGTTATGAATCGTAATGTAAATATCCGATATGCAGGATGTATTTTCATTGTTACAAATTGAACATAATTAAAGCATAGTGATTAATCACAAAAACAATATGTAATTATATATGTGTTTTCCGATGGTCTTAGGTGACCCCAGTGAAAGGGTCGTTCGACCCCCAAAGGGATTGTGACCCACAGGTTGAGAACCGCTGTCTTAGTCCATTTATCTGCATGGAGCAGAAACAAAAGGAGCAGGCGTGTCCAGTCAGAGGGGCTGGATCTGCTAACAGTCAACACTTCAGAAAAAGAAGCTGGGTGAGGAGGGGAGTAAATGATGTGAAGTTGGTGAGGAATCTGAGGCTGAGAATGAGAATAAAGTGGTAGGAAGGGAAACGGGGGCAAGGTAAGGAGAGGAAGAATCATCTCAGTGGCTGCTTGGTAGACACATGACTTCATGATGGCTTCTGGCATTTACCCTCTTCCCTAAAATAATTTATCCCTCCAAGGAGTATGGGAGAGCTTGCCTAGCTAGCAAGCAGTAATAGTGCAATTTCCTCCACATTTTGAGTTCTACCCCTGCAAAATTATTAACAGTAACATTTAGCCATTCCAGGGCACCAAATATATCTGGATTAAAGCTTCTTCTATTTTTTATTCTATCATATCTGTTGGCTTCACTGCAAGTGAGCAGGGAGGGCTTTGTATCTGTTGGCTACAACAAAAATTAATGACCATGCAAGAAGAAAGCATTAATGGTTAAATGGAAAAGCGTATAAAAATGTTTAGTAATGTATGAATTCACATCACTTCTACTTACATAAAACACATTTAACATTTCAGTTCTGTTCTAAAGGTTCACTTTAGAGCCAGAATGCAAAACTTTATGAAATTGCTAAGTGTTTCAGACTAAATTATGAGTAATACTTTGGGACATGGTTAAAGATCTGTTAAACACACTACACAACAATTTAAAGTGTACAATGATTCAATAAGGTAAAGGAGATACATGGGAGTATTTGATTCATTATTTATGGAATTACACTTGATCTATTGCTAGAGTGATTTTTCAATGGTAGGCATATATTCTTGACTTCTGTGGCTCATGATTATTGGCAAAGGAAATGTGGAATTAATTAACAATTTAATATGGGGAAAATGTCTTTATTGAACTCATAATGCTCTGGTGACTCACTGGTAGGATTAGGATAATAGCCAATATAAACTTTTCACCAAGATGTGTGATTTGAGAGTAATTTGAGAATAATTTGTATATTTAAGACACTACTTTTAAAGCACAGTCCATTTCATTCAAGAAATGTTTTATAAACACATATATCCTTTATTCAGAGTGATCATGGCATACCTTTCATACAGTCAAAGAGATAAATTAATCCCTTTCCTTCCCCTCTTATAAAAGCTCTTTGACTAATTACATTATAGTATAATGATCTTGTCAAAAGTCCTTTACCTGATGAGAATTCAATTATGTGGGGCAGGCAGAATTAACCACTAATATGTTTACAATCTGTGTATCCAACTGTGTTGCGAGAGTAGTCAGAGAGGAAATTTAGTTGACTAGTAAGTTAAAGATACTTCTTTGCTACTCCACACTATGTAAAACAAATGAAGTTGGTGTTCAGAAATGTATAAATTGGACTGAGCTAGAATAGGTTTGCAGAATTTCAGAGTTCCATACTTCACAAAGCTACATCAGATGTTTTGAACCTGTTAAGCAGATGAAAAATTAGTAGAAAAAAATACCCCCGCCCCTCAGACAAGAGTAGGAAGGAAAAAAAGGTTAACAATCAATAAGTCACAGGAAGGCACCACGAATTAAGTGTCGGAGGGAAATTGTACCAAGACTGAAATGAAACCAAAAGTTAATTGTGGAGATGGCTCAGTGAGAGCAAAACCTGCCTCTGATACCAATGATTTTTCAAGCAAGAAAAAGGCATTTTCTGACATAGAGATAAAAAAAAAAACAACAATACAAAAGATCAATGAAACCAAGAGCTGGTTCTTTGAAAGGATAAACAAGATGGATGAACCTCTAGTCAGGCTCGCCAAGAAGCAAAGAGAGAGGACCCAAATAAACAAAATCAGAAATGAAAGAGGCGAAATAACAACAGACCCCACAGAATTACAAAGGATTGTAAAAAAATACTATGAACAACTCTATTCCAACAAACTAGACAACCTAGAGGAAATGGACATATTCCTAGAAAAATACAACCTTCCAAAACTCAATCAGGAAGAATCTAAAAATCTCAATAGGCCGATACCTTTGGAGGAAATTGAAGCAGTCATCAAAAAGCTTCCAGCAAACAAAAGCCCAGGGCCAGAGAGCTTTGCAGGGGAGTTTTACCAAACATTCAAAGAAGAACTAAAACCTATCCTCCTCAGATTATTCCAAAAAATTCAAGAGGAAGGAATACTTCCAAGCTCATTCTATGAAGCCAGCATTACCCTAATACCAAAACCAGGTAAAGACAACACAATGAAAGAGTATTACAGGCCAATATCCCTCATGAACATAGATGCCAAATACCTCAACAAAATTCTAGCAAATCAGATCCAGCATTACATCAGAAAGATCATACACCATGAGCAACTAGGATTTGTCCTGGGGATGCAAGAATGGTACAATATCCGCAAATCAATAAACATGATATGTCACATAAACAAATTGAGAGATAAAAATCACATAGTCATATAAATTGATGCAGAAAAAGCATTTGACAAAATCCAACACCCTTTCTTGATAAAAATCCTCAGCAAAATGGGAATAGAGGGATCATACCTCAACTTAATAAAAGCCTTATATGACAAACCTATAGCCGACATCATACTCAATGGGCAAAAACTAAAACCATTTCACCTAAAAACAGGAACAAGACAGGGATGCCCACTCTCACCACTCCTGTTCAACATAGTCCCGGAAGTGCTAGCCATAGCAATTAGATAAGAAGAAGAAATAAATGGTATCCAAATTGGAAAACAAGACATGAAACTGTCATTATTCGCAGATGACATGATATTGTTCATAGAAAACCCTAAAAACCCATCAAAAATTATAAGACTTAATAAATGAATTCTGCAATGTAGCAGGATACAAAATTAACACAAAGAAATCTATGGCATTTTTATACACCAATAGTGAACTTCAGAAAGAGAGACTAAAGAAAAATCCCATTTACCATCGCACCAAAAAAATTAAGATACCTAGGAATAAACTTAACCAAGGAGGTAAAAGACCTGTACTCTGAAAACTACAGGACACTGAAAAAAGAGAGAGAGGAAGACATAAATAGATGGAAGAACATACCGTGTTCATGGATTGGTAGAATCAACATCATTAAAATGTCCATACTACCCAAAGCAATCTATAGATTCAATGCATTCCCCATTAAAATATCAACGGCATATTTTACAGACCTAGAACAAACTCTCCAAAAATTCACCTGGAATTAAAAAAGACCCCGAATAGCTGCCGCAATCCTGAGAAAGAACAAAGTAGGAGGGATCTCAATACCAGATAACAAGCTGTATTACCAAGCCACTGTTCTCAAAACTGCCTGGTACTGTCACAAGAACAGACATATAGACCAATGGAATAGAATAGAGAACCCAGAAATCGACCCAAAGCACCAGGCTCAATTAATATTTGACAAAGGAGGCAAGAACATATAATGGAGTCAACACAGTCTCTTCAATAAATGGTGTTGGGAAAATTGGACAGATACATGCAAAAAAATGAAACTAGACCACCAACTTACAACATATACAAAAATAAACTCAAATGGATAAAGGACTTAAATGTAAGATGGGAAACCATAAAAATATTAGAGGAATCCACAGGCAGCAAAATCTCAGACATATGCCGAAGAAATATCTTCAGTGATACAGCTCCTAGGGCAAGAGAAACTAAAAAGAAAATAAGCAAATGGGACTACATCAAAATAAAAAGCTTCTGTACAGCAAAAGAACAAAAAACAAAACAACAAGAAAGCCCACTGCATGGGAGGACATATTTGCCAATGTTATCTCCGATAAAGGTTTAATCTCCAACATTTACAGGGCACTCACACAATTTAACAAAAGAAAGATAAACAACCCAATCAAAAAATGGGCAATGGACCTAAATAGATACTTTACGAAAAAGGACATAAAGAAGGCCAAGAGACATATGAAAACATGCTCAAGTCACTAATCATCCGAGAGATGCAAATAAAAACGACAATATGGTACCATCTCACACCTGTGAATGGCTATCATCAACAAATGACAAGTCCTGGCAAGAATGCAGAAGAAAAAGGAACCCTCACGCACTGCTGGTGGGAATGCAGACTGGTGCAGCCACTGTGGAGAACAGTATGGAGTTTCCTCAAAAAACTAAAAATGGAACTCCCATTTGACCCAGTGATCTCACTTCTGGGAATATATCCCAAGAAGCCAGAAACACCAATCAGAAAGGATATATGCACCCCTATGTTCATAGCAGCATAATTCACCATAGCTAAGATTGGAAACAGCCTAAGTGTCCATCAGCAGATGAGTGGATTAAAAAGCTGTGGTACATGTACACAATGGAATACTATGCCGCTGTAAAGAAGAAGGAACTTTTCCCATTTGCAACAACATGGATGAAACTGGAAAGCATTATGCTAAGCGAAATGAGCCAGTCGGAGAAAGATAAATATCACATGATCTCACTCATATGTGGGATATAATGATCAACATAATTTGATGAACAAGAATAGATCCAGAGACAAATGGCGGGGGCGGGCGGGGGGGGGGGCTTAGAGAGCAACCAAAGGACTTGTATGCATGTATAT
>NW_005880023.1:0-6605 GCF_000147115.1 Myotis lucifugus | reverse complement strand
CATTCTGAAATGGAATGCCATTAATTTCTCCGCTTTCTCAGTTCAGTAAGTTTATTTTCTTAGAATCTACTCTCTGAGTTAGTGTTAAGGAACCGGGTCCAATTAAATACCATATTGGAAGTAGCTCAATAGACAGCCTGGCTAGCGTAAGCAAAAATTATAGCCATAGAAGAAAACTCAAATCTGAGAATTAAAAATAACAATAGCAAGAAAAGAGTCTTATGTATCACTGAGAAAATGCGGGCTCATTATTGTTTAATAGTTTAATGATCTCACTGGAGGGAGCATGCTCCGAAGACATGCCCGGGCAGACAGCTGTTCCTTTCACAACTCACACGGAAAGAGATACTGTGAGATCCTAAAAGACAGCTCTGGTTTTATTTGGACCCAAATTTAGTGAGTGCTATTATTATATTGCTCTCTGTGGTAAAATTAAAAATAAAAGGCATACTTTGTTAGTCTTTGAAACCATTTCATATGGATATTCATTGGAAGGTTTCAACATACTGCAGTTTTCAATGCTTTTCTTAGGAGATATACTAGAAAGCCAAGAGTAAAATGAACCCACTTTATCCCAGCAAGCTGTCATAGGGCTTATTTACATTTTGAAATAGAAAATAATAGAAATAGAAAAACAATATATTCCTTTTTATTGTTCAGTATAGCTCGCCTTCATTAAACTCAGTGTATTGAAATATCAATCAATCCAGCAATTGTTTGTTACATGCTTCAGGCTATATGAACAACTAACAAGAAACAAGATTAGGTGTCTATATACTATATAAAAAGCCAGCAACTGGAGCCGTAATGACCAAAATGACCAGTTGCTATGACACCCACTGTGGCCAGTGAACTGGCCGGATGGGGGTGGGGCCGGCCAGTCAACCTCCTGCATTCCCCTCCCCCTGCTTGGCCCTACCCTATATTGGCCCCCCCACCCCAATCAGGGGCAGGGCCAGCTGGCCAACTGCCCACAGCCCCTACCCCCAGCTGGCCTGGCCCTGGGCCCTGATCTGGGCGGGTCGGCTGGCCAACCTCCTGCCATCTTCTCCTCCCGACAGGCCCGGCCTGACCCACCCTACCCATGCACACATTCGTGCACTGGGCCTCTAGTGTTATATAAGAGTCATTGATTTTTGTTCCTAATGAATTCAGGTAAAATTGCGTATTAAAGTCACACAAACTACTGTTAAGTCATTTTAAAAAGGTTAATCCGCTTGGGTTTGTTGGTTCAAAGTATCCACCTATTGCACATGAGCAGAGATCACACAGGTTAAGTGTCTTGTTGCTAGGAACTTGATAAGAGCACCACCAAGCTTCCCAAGCCACGGTCTTCCTACCCTGGAAAAAAATCATAAAATGTCAATGTCAATGTGAACATGAGGATTAATCTGTTAAGAATGGTTCATGATGTTTATTTTCTTTTGTTATAAAATCAAGAAAAAATGGCATGGTCACTAATATAGCCAGCAAGAGATACATTTAAGGGTTAAATGAAATAAATAACGTCCTTTAAAAAGAAATACTTTTTTTATTGCTTTGTAGATTTTGAACCTTGGATTTTTTAAATTAGTAAAACAATATGTGTGATTTACTTCCAAGGTACATTTACTTCCAAATTTGTTTTTTTCCTCTATTAGTACTTTTAAGAACAGAAAAGCAGTAGATCATCCTGGGAGTTTCTGATCAATATAAGCATTTCAAGTCACATTGTTAGTTTTTCTTTATTGTCACAAAAATGATTTTCAGGACAATCCTTAATTTGAAGACTCTAAATTTTATTATCACTTACTAAAACAGTTCCCCCCCTGCCCTCCCACCCAAAGAGTTTAGTTTTCAAATATAGTTCACAGTTCAATCTAGACAAGGGAGAGAAGCTCCGAGCTGTAATGGAATTCCCAAGTTCTTTGAACAACCTTTTCTATTGTCACGTTTACACCCCTACACAGCCTCAGCAGGCATTACAAGTCCTCATGGTCTCAGTGCTAGTTTCTACAGAGCACGTGACAATCAATTTTCCTGTACTGGGCAGGATATAACTCAGTCAAAAATCATTCAACCACAGAGGACCTTCAAGATGAAATGATATTCCAGATGCCAAGTCTTACAGTGAAGTACAAAGCTAGGGATGAAAAGGCCCATCACGATGCCCATCCTTCCACTTTTATGTTGGTCCTCACTAATGTTAACCCCCTTCCCTAATCCCAAAAGCAGAAGGAAAAAATACAAACTACCCCGGGATTCTCATTCTCAAATTTTGTCAGACTGGTAAACCTTGAAACATGATTTCACCCGCATAAAACATATAATTCCATTTATAGTCTGAGATCTCAAGAGTGTAATAAAGGAAGTCACATATTTAAAAATGGTCTCCTGTTACTTCCTGCTAGTCAGACGGCTGGACTTCAGAAGGAAAAATCAGTCACTTGATATTTTACCCTATATTATACTTCTAGACTTAATGAGATTGTATGATAAATTCCAGTAATTCTTTATTTAATTTTGTTTTCTAGGTACAATCTAAGAAGTGATTTTTTTTTGAAGGCAAGACATTGGCTTTATGAAGAAGGTATTTAAAGTTCTCTATGAAAATATCTTATTGGTTGTACAGTTTTTATATATTTTTAAGGATTGATAGCATCTCATATGTGCAGATATTGTAATTATTTCCTTTCTCAAATACAGTAAATGTAGAAGTTGTATGAAATATAGCCAATCAGTTAATATTCTATAATGAAGAATACTCTTAAAGGTATCCTTTGGTTCTCATTAGGACTATAGTTTCTATTGGCGTGTTACTATAAAAATGTTGACTATTGATTTGGAAGTGTACTAAGTTTATTATATTTACCAAAGTAAAAAATGAAGACAAAGATGAATGGAAATAATTCAAACCCTTATATATCTTTACTTCAATATGCAGATGTTTTCAGCAAAATTCTACTTCCCATATAACTGTTTCAAGTATTCACTTAAAATTATAAATACATTTAAAAGTTGAGTTCAAATGAATGTTGTTTTCTTACAAATCATTGGGGAAAATAAACCTTTTTACTGTAATTGCTTATTTTACCCAGTTATTCTAATTATTTATAAAATTTCAGCTGATAGGCCAAAAAATAAAATTCATAATTGCTTCCTATATAATAAGTCTTATTGATTTATGTCATTTATCAATAGAAAGTGTTTGTTTCCATTTTGTATTTATAATTTTATGCTTATGATAGGCAGTGAAAATTCAATTAGTTAACTTTTTTTTATAAGTGAAAAGAACCTGGTGGTTACTTCCAACCATATGGATAAAATGTTTGCAATTTATCTGACAAAAATTACAAAAAACAAAATGGTCTCATGAGAAGAGTACTTCATTTGGTAGTTGCTCATCTGTCTTTAGATTAACATTATATTTTCTTTAGGTTTTATGGCTTGACAGATAGTTAACCTGGGAGATAGATTAGGCAATAGACTCAACCTGAATGTCTTTTATTTTTGTCTACAAATGTTTCATCAGGCTTTGTCATAAATGCTTCTTTCATTTTGATGAAGCTTCTGATAAAAGCAAAAAAAGGTACAATGCTACCATTATAAATCATTCCATTTTTTTCAAATTATTGATTTTAAGAGAATAACTTTTATTGGAAGAGAGCCATACAGGTAGTTAAAATGAATTAAAAATTTTGGTATGAATTTTTCATTAGGATGACTTAGAATGTGATTTTTAACTCTCTCCAAGACCCTGAATGGAATCATATGTACTATTTTCAACTTCTCATTTAAATAGAAAATAAGATTGATCCTGGCTGACCCATTATTTAAAAAATAATTTATGTGTGTGTGTGTGTGTGTGTGTGTGTGTGTGTGTGTATTTGGGGGCACTACAAGCTTTCAACCTCTAGACCTGGAAAGTTCACTTTTTTCTATTCTTAATGAGATAGCTAGTCCCAACTTGTAGAGAAAGATGATTCTGGTATTTTTTGGAAAGGAAATACTCTGCACTCTAGAAGATGGAATTTTTGGATATCTCTAAATCTATTGTTCAAGATTGAAAAGGGAAAACAGGCCACAGAATCTCATGGTTTTTTAAAAAAAAAAATAATAGATGAACTGTTTGTCTTCAATGGACTGTTATACAGTACACACCAACTCATGCACTTATGAACTATGTTTATTTTCAAATATAGAATAGATTTCCATTCTTTCTCAGTGTTATGAAGAGCCACCACACTAAGGCTTTAATTTTAGGGGAAGACCACTTTTGATACAATAAAGTCAGTTTTGAAGCTTAGTTCTTCCCACATTACATAATTGCTAGAAGAGATTTTATTTAGTACATTAAAGGCAAGTGACTTCAGTCAGTGAACTCTAATTATGGCTGAATCGCCCTCTCAATTCTCTACAAGAAGTTCTTTACCTATTAATTGAATGAAGGATTGAACAAAGTAAAGTTTGTTTAAAAATTATTATTGTTTTATTAAATAAAAATTGCAAATTAAAAATAAAATATAAAGACAATATGAAAGAGTCCCCTTTAATGTGTATTTTAATAAAAATATTTAGTTTTTTTTTATCCTATTCCAAGTTTTAAGTTTACCTTTCATGTTCTCTTCAGAGGGCTCTTGAATGGTTGCTATTATCATTATTATTTGGCAGGATTTAGAGTACTCCTGGTAGAACAGAACACCTACATAATATCACTTACTCTTGGTTCTATGGGAAGGGTTTCCACGGTCTGAGCCTGTGTTGGTGTGTCGGGCCCTAGCAGGGTAAATAAACAGATATCTTTATTTAATTGTTGCATAGTTAGTGAGAAGAAAAAGAATCCTGGTTGAGAAGGGAAGTAAAAGTTTGATGCCGTAGCAAGGCTTGGTGGAGAAACCAAAGAGAGATATGAATCATAAGGTCAGAGGCTGGGATGAGTTGAAGCAGGATAGAAAGGAAGAATAAAATGAGTCAAAGGCTTAAATGTTATAGAAGCAGACGGTTGAGCCACAGGCATTTGTAAGTTTAGGTGGTAGTCTTGCCCCCAAATAGTTTCTCTGTCAGGATGACCAACTGCCCTGAAAGGAGGGTTAGGCAGGGTTAATTATAATCCATGCAATCATTATTAGTGTGGCTGATATAAATAACTAATATTTCCAAGCATCACCATGAATGGGATATGTGGGGTGTGGAGAGCTGACATTGGTTAGAAGGCTCTGAATTGCTTTGTGAAACAAATGGCAGTGGCTTTAGGTTTTTAAAATAGAGTAAAAAATAAGAGTGTTAGGAGAGATAGGACATTCTACTGAGGGGAAACTGAGGGACGGGCTGGAAGTGGGAGTGTACTCTGAGGTGTCTGAGGGAGGAGGAGGAAGTAGAACTCACTGGTGTGGAAGCCTGGCTGGTTTGTTTGACCCACACCCAACTCCCAAGCTGGAGTGATTTTATGTCTTCCCAGCTGAACTTGGGAGGTTTAGTTCAACCCAGGTTCTGATATCATGCTGGTTCCCAGAATTGGGGAAATTTAATTAGCATTTGACCAAAATAAATCATGGCAGTGCTCTTTTGCTGATTTCCGTATTCCCCTACTCTGCCTCATGGAGTTTCCAGTGTGCGACTTCTATGGAATAACTGTGTCTCTGTTATTCCCAGGTCTCTGGCTGGTTGCTTTCTGGGGCTGTGGCTGAGCCTCAGTAACTCCAGTTTGGACTTTAGATACCTGTTTTATAGGCACATGTGATAACCAAAGGATGTTGACTGAACATTGTGGGTACTTTGACCCAAACACAAAAAGAACTTGTTGAATCATCTCCTTCTAGAATAGTTCAAAAGTTTCAGCAATCCTGGATAATGAAGGTAAGGCTTTAAATAAATGATTGCACACTTAGAATTCTTCTTAACAAACAATACTTTACAAACAAAATTATAATAATTATAGCTATAAAGATGCCTCCCAGTATCTCACTATCCTAATGAATTGACTTTATTTTTTCCATTTTCTTTTTTAGTTTTTACCAATATATAGATGTCATCTTTACTTAGCATCGCAGAGATCTAACGAGAAAATGTAAAGACTTGTATCATAGTACCTGTTATGATCTTAATATGTCCTTCCCAAATTTTCATATTGGAATCACAAGCCCCAAAGTGATGCTATTAGGAGGTAGGACATTTGGGAAGTGCTTAAATCGTGAGGGTGGAACTTTCATGAATGGGAGTAGTGCCTTATCAGAGGCTGCAGAAAGATCCTTAGCCCTTTGCACAATGTGAAGGTCCAATGAGAAGTAGGCAACCTGAAGCGGGTCCTGCCCTAACCACAGTGGCACCCTGACCTCAGACTTCCAACCTCCGGAACAGTGAGCAATGAACCTCTGTAGTTTACAAGCTCCCCACTCAATGATATTTTGTTATAGCAACCTGAACGGACTAAGACATTACCCAGCACTTTGAAACAAAAGTAATTAATGAAAGATTGCTACCACCTACCGAACTAGCTGGTAGGTACTATAGTTCCTAGAATTCCTATTTTTGTAAGTGAAGTTGGACCTCCTCTGTGAGAAAAGGATTATTTCACTACCACTGGTAGAAAAATTATTGAGAAGTGTGGACAGTCTCTGTTCTGTGCA
>NW_005880022.1:0-6607 GCF_000147115.1 Myotis lucifugus | reverse complement strand
CACTCTTTATTATATAGGATTTGTATGCATATATAATTATGAAGGATACATATATATGTATATAAAACATACATATTAATGTTAAAGGAATCTTAAATATATGCCTGAACATCTAAATTTATTAACTACAAGTAAAAAAATCATGTGTTTTTAAAATTTCCTCATACATTCCCACCAATCCTATACAATTTAATTACAAAATTAAAAATTTTATTACCATTAAGTTTGTTTCCCCTATACATCAAACTTGTTTTTTTTATTCTCTTATTTTCTTCCAAATACACCATTGACCCTTTTTTTAAAGTGCATCTTTTTATTTTTCATTTCCATTAGTAAAATATCTAATCATATTTTAAACATTTTATAAATGATTTCAATAGGCTTATTATTGTTCTTCTAATTTATATGTCTTTAACAAAGTTAACTTATATCGATACCATTGTAATTAGCTAATTATTAACAACAGGAAAGGAGCAAGGGGGATAGCCAGACATTATAGGCATGGCATCTGGGCAGCTTCACCAGGAAGCTGTAATTTCACACTCCCCAGGGAACCACCAGCCCACCCCCTGCAGATTTCTGGGGGAAAGGACTGGCCAGAGGGGATAATGGACACATTCCCAGTGAAGTTGAGGTGACCTAGGGAAGGTATTTGTCAATCAAAGCTGGGAAAATAAATCATTGGCTAAAAGAGATAGAGCCAATGCAAGCCCACAGAAATTTGGGGATACATAATCCCCCCAACAAAGGAGTTCAGGCTCTTTTGGCTCATGTGGCTCTCTCAGCTCTCTGGCTCCTTTGTCTTTGCTCCTGCCTATGTTTCCTCAATAGCCACATAGCCAGGTACTCATGCAGACCCCACTGATGGAACAGACTGATGGGCTGCAGCGGAAACACAGACCAAGCCAGCCTGATGTGGATTGGACTATGTTCAAACATGGAACGGAAACTCTGGACACTAGCTCTGATCTTAGCCCTGTTAAAGACAAAATGGGACTTCTTTGTTGGTGGGATAAAGAGACAAAGGGAAAAGGAAACTCAGGGCTGTAATTCTACAAAAATAAAGCTTTACACAATACCTTGTCCTCCTGTACAAGTCTCAGAATATCACCAAATCCTACTCCCATGAGCAACAGGTGAAGACAAGGACCTCTACCCACCAGTAACAATATCAGTCTACAAACACTGATTTCCTAGAGTTTACTTAAGTGTTGACTATACATATAAATCAAGTTTAGGAACATATCATCATTTTGCCATCACAGGGAAGATAAAAATTCTTCTTAATTAAATCTCTTAATTTCAGTGTATTTGGAAACCCTTGCCTTTAGATCTGTATAGTTTTTTAAAATAATAATTTTTTTTAGAGAGAGAGGAAGAGAGAGGGAGAGAGAGAGAAACATCAATGAGAGAGGGTAACATCAATCAGCTGCCTCCTGCACACCTCCTACCAGGGATCGAGGCTGCAACCCAGGTATGTGCACTTGACTAGAATTGAACCAGCAACCTTTGGTGCATGGGATGACACCCAACTAACTAAGTCACACCACCCAGAGCTAGATCTGCATAATTTTTAATAAGACATCAATTTTAAGAGGCATCTACTACTAGTAAATATTAGATGGGTAATATATTAATCCATAAAATCTGTTGATTTTATAACAGTATTTCATTCGAGTGATATCCTCTTATCCACTCTTGAACAAATAAAGCAAATGAAATGATTAAAGAGTCTTGGATAAGTTGAGGACTTCTCTGGGAATAGGCCTTATTAGAGCCAAAACAAAGGTTTTGGGGGAGTTAAAAAATAGAGCTAGAATTGAGAACAGTATAGGAAGAGGAAAAAAGAAAAAAGAAGGAAATTATTTATAGAGCAATTTGCAACAGATTCAGTACGTACTGCATGGATTTATTATAAAGGTTGGATTGCCTGACTCCAAAGTTGATATTTAGACTATGATACAAAATGGGTGTTATTAAACATCTGGTGAAAAATTATAAAACATATCCTTGAATAAATATACCTGAAAACTTATTCACTTGTACCTGTACCTATTTTTGGTGTTGTTCTTTGTGCTCCCAATCTCAGGTCTTCTCACACACTCTTAGACTACGTCCATCTTATGATCAATACTTTATACCAGATAATTTCCCAAAATATGCTTTAGTACCTCCCATTTTAATATGCACACACATACGTAAATGTACAGACAAGCAGAGTTTTCAGTTTTCCTTGATTCACATCATTCATAGCTACTAATCACTTTTTGAGCTTCTTCACAAATCAACATCTGAGGAGTTTGCCACTCCTGTTCTCCCCTAGCCAAACACTTAGTCCCAGATCAACCCATTTCAATGCAAACTTCACTCTTTCCAGGCCACTGACTGAAACAATTCCTATGTCACAAAAGACCTCCAAAGGAAAATTTCCTTTCAATATGCAGATTGTCTCAGCCTACTAGGTAAAACCTTTTCTGACTGACCTTCTTTATCCTAAAGTAAAATTAGGCTCCCAGAAGGGGTCATAGTTTGGTTCTTGCCTACTTTGCATCTTATCTCATCTCTTTCTATCACTTGCTCACTAAGAGCCACCACATTGGCATCTAATGTTAGCCTCAAAATCCTAGAATCAGGAAGTTGAAAAACAATGTTCACATCATTGCTAAGGGTGGAATGGTTTTCATTTTCATTCTAGTTTTTCATCTAATTATCCAAGCCTAGAAAGATTTGGAATGGTTGTTTTATCTTATAATTTCTCATTACAATTTTTTAAAACATATTTTTATTGATTTCAGAAAGAGAGAGAGAGAGAGAGAGAGAGAGAGAGAAACATCAATGATGAGAGAGAATCATTGATCTGCTGCCTCCTGCATGCCCCCTATGGGGACTGAGCCCACAACCAGGGCATGTGCCCTGACTGGGAATCAAACTGTGATCTCCTGGTTCCGTGGTCGGCAAACTGCAGCTCACAAGCCACATGTGGCTCTTTGGCCCCTTGAGTGTGGCTCTTCCGCAAAATACCACGTGCAGGTGCGCATACAGTGCGATTGAAACTTCGTGGCCCATGCGCAGTAGTCGGTTTTCGACCTGGGCGAGTCTATTTTGAAGAAGTACTGTTGCTATTTGGCTCTGTTGACTAATGAGTTTGCCAACCACTGTCCTGGTTCATAGGTTGATGCTCAACCACTGAGCCACATCTGGCGGCTCTCATTACAATTTTAACCTTAGAGGGATGCCGCGGGCATTTTATAGCAATTTGTTTCACACTTGCAAATGGGAAAGAGCCATGCCAACCCTATGAAAAATGATTGTGTTATTGTGATTTTAAATAGAACCGAACCATTTCAAATTTGCCAAAATTCAGAGTATATGATTTTTAAAAAGAAAATTAAGCTATATTATTTTCTATATATGACATTTAAAGATATAAAGCAGGGGTCCTCAAACTTTTTAAACAGGGGGCCAGTTCACTGTCCCTCAGACCGTTGGAGGGCTGGACTATAGTTTAAAAAAAAAACTATGAACAAATTCCTATGCACACTGCACCTATCTTATTTTGAAGTAAGAAAACAAAACGGGAACAAATACAATATTTGTATTTGCGTGTGGCCCGCGGGCTGTAGTTTGAGGACCCCTGATATAAAGCATGATGATGATGATAACGATAATGATAATGTTATTTATATTCTGATTCTTCCAATGTTGAGTTACAATTTATGAGGAATAGAATGTTTCTATGACCTTTGTGAAAGACAGTGACGTTACTGATATTTTGGGGTCCAAAGTTTCTATTAATGATTGGACTTTGATGTAAGCTGATTCAGCACTTAACAGCCTATATTCTTAAGAAAGTTTCTTGTCCTAATGAGAGGTTAAGCCACACAATCCTGCATAACTATTTTATCCTCTTAAATGGGAGGATTTAGTGGAAAGATTGATGCATTTGGACCCTGTAAGCGTCTACTTTAGCCCTGACTCAGCCAGTTTTTAGCTATGCTTTGTGATTTTGGGCATCACCTCTCTGATGCTTTGGCTACAAAAACTAGAAAATTAATGTATAGCTTAAATCTCTCAATTGCTTAATAAGAAGACCATTTCAATAGATTTATTATTGTTCTTCACTATATAAAAATAAATCATTTTCATCTATAATAGTACATGAGTGGGTAATGTTCTTTGTTCTTGCAGGTTCAACAATAATTGATGTGGGAGGCACTGTGCGTGGCTTAGAGAAAAGACAATGTTATCGGATATTTTCTTGACTTTTGGTGTGAAGTCTTAGAATATAAGCACTAAGATACTTCCCCTTGGTTGTTGTGCTGGAGACCTGTAGCTGGTTCATTAATTTAATATATTGCAAGACTCATTACCCACAGAAACCAGAAACAGTGTGGGAGAGGGGCCACAATGGGCCATGGTAAGGCAGTCCTCAGTCCCAGGTCATGAGTCAGCAGGAGATAGAGAGCAGGTAGTATGTGCCTATTATTTATAAGGTGCTTGGTGTAGAGGCCACTGACTTTTCTCAGGCTCAACTCTAAGTGGTTATTTTAAAAGATTCCCTGGGTAAAGCAAAATGGGGCCTTGTAGCAGGAATCCTGAACCTGGTTTCTTATCTAAATTTCCAGATTTGGTGAGCAGGGTTGTCACACTGTAATACCAAAGCAGCAACTCAAAATAGCTATTTCTCTCCTTGTAGCTTTACTACCAAATCTAAGACAAGCATAAAAAAGATCTACCTGGGATCAAGGACTGCCTTATTATTAGGAAAGATATGGTTTTCAGCTATCTCTCTTTTTCATTTAAGTATAGTTGGTATACAATGTTATATTTGTTATAATACTTTCAGGTGCACAATATAGTGATTTAACAGCTTCTCACCTTACAATGTGATCACGTTACTAATTCTATATCACAATTATTGATTATATTTCCTTCACCTTTTTCACCTGTTCCCATATCTCCCTCCCTACTAATCTCTGTTTCTATGAGTCTGTTCTTGTTTTGTTTTATTTGTTCATCTTTTTGTGTTTTTATATCTCACATATAAGTGCAACCATATAGTATTTGTCTTTGTCTGACTTATTTCACTTAGCCTAATACCCTCTAAGTTCACCTATGTTGTCACAAATGGTAACATTTTGTTCTACTGCTGCATGATATTCCATTGTGTATTCCATACACACACACACACACACACACACACACACACACACACATTATACCACATCTATATACATGCATATTTACCACATCTTCTTTATCTACTCATATATCCATGAGAACTTGGGATGCTTCTGCTTCTATATCTTGGCTATTGTTAATAATGTTGCAATAAACAAAGGGATAACTATATCTTTTCCAACTAGTGTTTTTGTTTTCTTGGATACAGCCCCAGAAGTGGTATTCTTGAGCCATATGGTAGATCTATTTTTAGTTTTTTGAGGAATTTCCATACTGGTTTCCAAAGTGACTGCACTAATTTCACTCAAACCAACATGCATAAGGATCCCCTTCTATCCATATCCTCACCAACATGTGTCATCAGATATCTCTCTTGAAGGTTAGGAAAGTCCCGAATTCCAGGCCTTTATGCCATTATTAGCTGGTAAGAAGTCCACATGTCCATTCAGATTTTACCTTAAAACTATAAATGAATCACTTTCTATGTCATAGTTACATAATCAACTTTCTTTTGAGTTTTTTTTTTTTTTCAACCAGCCAGGATGTAACCTAACATGTAGTGAACTGCCAAGGGTGACCAGCAGACCCTGAGCAATGGATGAATGTTTGCTATGAAAGAGAGGGCTAAGGGGCTGCCTGGCTAAAGGAACCAAACAGCCTCAATTGTCTGCCTCTTCAGGCTTTTATTATAATAGCAGTTTGAGATAAAGTTTATCTTTTAGATACAATCAGTAGGGTAAGTATTCTTGGGAGGACACATGTGTCTGCAGTGTTCTTTAAGCAAGGACACCTAAAGATTAAGCATAAGGATTCCAGTAAACACCTGAGTGTCTGCACGTGCACAGACTTGTTTGGAAGGGTCAAGGAACAATTAGGAGTGGCCTTCAGCCAGATTCCCCTAAGTTAGAATTCCAATAAACAGGGTAGGCCACCTTCAGCCCACTCCCTTCTCAGAATGTCCTTCTTACAAACTTTCCAACCAAGTCTCTTGTGCTCCCCTACAATGAACAAAACAGAAAAGCACAAAATTTCACTGTTTCAATATAAAATAATGAATATGACCTTGTTTTTTCTGTCCCAGGTTTACCAACCTGAGTAAAATGTACTGGGATTAATTCATCAAGCCAAACACTTACCACATCATTTATCAATTCCTTTTGTTTTACTTTTCTATGCAATCCCATTCTCAAGTGGGTGTTGTGTATATGGCCCAGTATATCATATGAGTGCACTGCATTTGTCTCCATCTCCATTATCTTTAATTTCTGGCCCAACTACCATCATTTTCTCATGTAATCCCATTAAAATGAGAAGGAGGCTAATATTTACCCTAAACCAGTCCTAACTAACATGTGTTTATTTGTCTCCTGTTTAATTCCTGTAGGCGCATTAATAGCCCTGGATTAATATTTCTTTCAACATGAAA
>NW_005880021.1:0-6607 GCF_000147115.1 Myotis lucifugus | reverse complement strand
GGCTTATTTTGACCTTTAGATAATCTGGTGCAGAGAGATCCCAAGATTGTGTTCCTGTGCGGACATTTGTTAGTCAATCTGCAAGCATGTCCTAAAAGGTTGCAATGGGAGTTAGTGCGGAAAGGAAAGTTAGAGAACCAAGTGATCACAGCTATAATCAGTGTACGAATTGAGCGCGAGCTACACATTCAGTCAATTTAAAGAGGCGCCCAAGAGACATGCGTAATATTACCATCTGAAATGATGAATCTGGATATCTCTGCATCCCTGATCTAGCCTGAGAGTCTATGGTAGCAACTGGAACCAGTTGCCCCTCCCAAACGCTCGGATCTAGGGAGCACACGCTCCGTGTGTTAAACCCCCATGTTTTCCGCTCCTAATTTCGAAAAAAATTCCAAAAAGAGGGGGCAGGGACTCATGATATCAAAAAGATTCCGAGGGGTTTTGTATGGACACCCAAGGTGGAGAACCACTGCTCTAGGGAAGGCATGGGGGGCTCAGGCCTGGGCCTTCATCCCCACCCTCCCTGCCCAGCCGCCGCCCCGGGGCTGTGTTTGGGTGTCCATCACCCCGGCCCTGACCTCCGTTACTATTTTTATTAAAGAGCTCACGAGCCTCCATCATAGAGACCCCCCCCCCCCAGCCCTGGGAGGGACCCGCTCCCGGCACCCCGGCTAACGCTGCCCGTCTCCCACAGCTGCAGTCCGGCGACTGGGACTACTTGGTTCCCAGGACAGAGCTGAGACTGGGGAAGCCTGCTTCCGGCCACAACTACTTCCTGGTTAATTCCCAGCAGAAATGGACCCACGTCAGACTCAACATTTTCCCAGGTGAACGGGGCGCGGCCATCTCCACGGCCCTTGCTTCCGCGTCTCAACGTCCGTCGGCAGGTTCAAAACCGTCAATGCAGTCCCCCTTTCTTTAAAAAAATACTCTTACTGATTTCAGGGCAGCACCTCCCTCCCTCCCTCCTCCCCAGCGGCGCTCCCCCTCCTCCCCCCTTGCCTCTGGGGAGGAGGGAGGGAGGAAAAGGCAAAAATCCCCCCCCGCCCCCCCCCCCCCTCCCCCGCTTGGCTGCATTTGAACCTCAGGCCCTTCTTCAATCCCTCGGCCGAAGCTCTATCCACTGAGCCAAACCAATCTGCACTCTTCTCCTCTCTTTTTTTTTAGGGCTTAAAGCTGAGGGTTTCACTCACCTTTTTTTTCTGCCACATTCATCTAGGACCCCTTGTTGAGGTTCTTGAGGCTCAAAAACCAGGTTCCTCTATTTGCTTTAACATAACCCTCCACTGAAAATTGAAAACAAGTCAGGAAGGAAGATTTGCTACATAAATGGCACCTGTGAATGCTCTGGAAATTAATCCGTCATACACATCATTCTCTTTTGATGTTGTTTTACTTCCTTCTAAAGAACTCAGAAATTCAATGGCAACTTGAAACAGAACCCGATTTAGTCCTGTCATTAGACCAAGAGGGCTTTCTCCTCCCTGGTCCTCTGTCAGATTCTAAATGGATGTGGTTTTATTCCCCTTTTCATCTAATACTGGAACATATCCATCCACAGCAAGATCTCACTTTTAAATGATGTTCTTGTATTTCAAGAGACCTTTACAGGGGAAAAGTAATAGCTCCACTCTAGACAAAGCTCATGGCGGGAAACTGAGTCTATCTCCAAAGATTCAACAAATTCCTACAAAGTGTTGGGCCCAAATTCTTGGTGGCTAGAGGAGGAGGTGGGGTTCAGAAGGGGGACAGGACTTGCTCAGAGTCGCATAGCTGGGTTAGTGTGTCCCCTGTGCGCTTTCTTTCTTCTCATAGCTATTGGGTACTTTCCCTCAAAGTGAGACCCGGACTCTGGTTGGAACAAAATTCCTGTCCTGTGCTCCTCTGAGATATAGCACCCAAGACAATTACAATGTTCAGCTGTTAAAAAGAAACCTCAGCCCTGGCTGGTTTGGCTCAGTAATAGAGCGTCAGCCTGCAGACTGAAGGGTCCCGGGTTCGATTCCGGTCAAGGGCATGTGCCTGGGTTGCGGGCTTGATCCCCAGTGGGGGGCGTGCAGGAGGCAGCTGATCAATGATTCTCTCTCTTACTGATGTTTCTATTTCTCTCTCCCTCTCCCTTCCTCTCTGAAATCAATAAAAAAAAAAAAATTAAAAAAGAAAGAAACATCAGTGATGAGAGAGAATGACTGACCGGCTGCCTCCCGCACGCCCCACACTGGGGACCCAGCCTGTGCCCTGACCGGGAGTCGAGCCGTGACCTGCTGGTTCCTCGGTGGATGCTCAGCCCCTGAGCCAGGCCGGCCGGGCGTCACCTTTTCTTTCTTGGTCACTGGGACCTCAGCACATTAGGGTTAGCGTTTGCCCTTTTGTTCTCCGGGAAGTTCTCCTGTTAGGCCTCATCCACCGGGACTGGTCAGACGCGATCCGGTCACGTCGGATGTGAGGGAACCAGCTGTGTGAGGCCGGGCCTCTAAGCATCGATTGCACAGGAGTGTGAGCGCTGGGAGGGTGTACAAAACCCTCACTCATTTTACTCCATAGCAGCTGTACTGTCAGTCACACACCGAGCAATTCGCCCATCAAACCGGGCAATGCAGGGCTCGTCGTGTGCGGTGTGAGCGTGTAGTGCACGTGTCGCCCGCCCCAGAGGCAGCAGAGCACATCTTCATCGTCTCAGAGAGAAACCCCACGCCCGTCCCTACCCGCCCGCCCGCCACCGCCCAGCAGCCGGCACCGCGTTCTGTCTGGAGGGATCTGAGGATTCTGGACGCTTCATAGGAGGCTCTGGAGTCACCGTGTGGCATGGGGGGGAGGGGGGCGCGGTGACACCCCACCTGGGAGGCAGGCAGGGGCCAGGCGAGGGCAGGAGACGGCGCTGGAGCATGAGGGGGCCTCTCTGAGGCCGCGCCAGGCCAGGGGAGACCGCAGGGCACCGAGGCCTTGGAGAGGGGGCGGGGGCTCCGGCCCTGGCAGCGCAGGAGCGAGGCTGGGGGTGTGAGGGCTTTTGTGGTTTCTGAGCCTCGAACGGCTGCTGTTCCAACGACGAGCTGACGGGCGCCCCTTCCCTTCCAGACGGTGGGGTCGCACGCCTCCGGGTATACGGCGTGGGACACAAGGACTGGGCATCCGCCGACCCCAAAGAGCCGGTGGACCTGGCGGCCATGGCCAGTGGGGGCGCCTGCGTGGGGTTCAGTAACGCCCATTTCGGGCACCCCAACAAGATGATAGGTGAGGAGACACCCCAGGGCTGGCGTTTATCTGGGTGTCTGGGCACCAGGGGAGCCCCCCAGTGTGGTGTGAGGGGCCCCCTGCCGTGGATGCGGCCAAGCATCCGTCTGTGGGGCCTGGTGCCCTTACGATGGGAGGTCAGTAGCGTGGTTCCGGCTTAAGCAGCGGGTCTGAAAGGAAACGGATAACCCCTCACCCGGGTCGCTCGGGACTTGGCTGGAACACGAGCTGAAGGGGAGAGGCGGGCAGCAGGGCCGGGCCGGCTCCCTCCCCGTGGGCGGTCCTTGCCGTTAAGATCAGGCCGCCCTCACTGCGCTCTTTCCCGCAGGCGTCGGGCAGCCCGCGTCCGCGGCCGACGGCTGGGTGACCGCGAGGAGGCCCGACAGGCCGCCCGTGCTGCAGGTGAGGGCCCCGGCCGCTCGCAGCTTCACAGCGAGGAAACCGCCTACCTCGGCCCGTGGCTGAAGGGTCTCGGGTTCGATTCCGCTCCAGGGCACATTGGCCGGGGCACTTGGTGGGGGCGCATGCGGGAGGCAACCAGTCGACGTGTGTCCCACACGGATGTTTCTCTCTCTCTCCCCTCCCTCACACTCTCTCTAAAAATCAATGGAAAAAATATCCTTAGGGGAGGATTAGCCAAAATAAAAAAGGGAAGAAGAGCATGCTGGGAATGTATAGACATTACGGCTCCCAGTGAACTCGGCCGCGTGAGGCATTTGAGAAATAGCCAGGAGGCAGCAGACGCAGAGGCGGCTGACAACCCGGGTCCTAGAGCCCATTTCACAGTGAGAAGTGAGGCAGTAACACGGTTCCCGCCCACACGGTTCCCGCCGGCCTCGGGGCGGGCTCTGCGTGGCACCCGCGGGCTCACGCGTGTCCCCTTGGATTCCAGAGCGACGAGACCGGCGCCCTCCTCGTCCTCGGGGGCGAGTGGGCTGTTTTCCGCCTCTCACACCCTGGAGTGGTGACCCAAGTGGAAATCGACACGACGCATTTTGAAGGTAAATGTAAAGTCACGAGGAAATGCGGTTAATCGGCCTGACCCAGGGCCCTAGCCAGTGTGGCTCAGTGGATAGAGCGTCGGCCTGAGACTGGAGGCCCCGGGATGGAGGCCCGGGATGGAGGCTCAGGATGGAGGCCCGGGATGGAGGTGCCCTCTGATAGGGGGGCGTCCTGGCAGATAAGGGGGGAGGGGTGACCATTTCTTCTCGAGGCTGACTGTTAGGACAAAGGAGCTACAGATTTTAAAATTTGTTCACTTCCATAGTAAAAAAAAATATTTGGACCAGCACCCCTGATGTTCTATATATTCACGTGTCATTATTTAAGAAAGTTCAGAAGAGGTTACTCAGCCTCTGTTATTTGTTGGTAAATACATGTTTTTAATCCTCACCCGAGGACATGTTTTTATTGATTTTAGAGAGAGAGGGAGAGAGGGAGAGAGAGAGAGAGACACAGGTCAGTTGCCTCCCGTATGCACCCCGACTGGGAATCAAACCCACAAGCGGGGTATGTGCCCTGACGGGAATCGAACCCGAGACCCTGCGGTGCACGGGATGGCGCCTCCCCCGCCAGGGCTGTCAGGTGCCAGTTGGATCAGCGCCGTGTCTCGCCATCGTCTCGTCGTCTGAGTACATGGTGGCGGTTCATGTCCACTGCGGCTGCCTGGCCTTAAAGGGCCGGCTCACGTATTAACAGCGCGTCACGGCGGCGCAGCCGAAGGAGCATCGCCGTCCACGGCAGAGAGGAGGCCGGTCAGCCGGGAAGTCCGACGGGACCGCGTTCTGGGGGACGGAGGGGTGTTCTGGGGCCTCCGGACAGAAGCTCTTTAAGAAAATGTGTTTATTTAAGAGCAGTTGGCGCCGTCTTCTCCTGGTTACTTAGCTCAGGGCGGACGGTGCAGATTTGACACTTCATGGCTTTGCCGTGTGACGGCCCCACCAGCGTCTCGTGTAAACTTATCACAATGTTGTTGGCGATGTTCCCCTCCCCCCTCCCCCCTCCCTCCTGGTCCCGTCCCTCTGGGCTTTGTCTCTCTGAGAATGTTTCTGTTTTGTGTTTAAATATGTTTTTCAAATCGATTTTGGAGACAGAGGAAGGGAGAGGGAGAGAGAGATAGAAACATCCGTGATGGGAGAGAAACATCCATCAGCTGCCTCCTGCCCGCCCCCCACTGGGGACCGAGCCCGCAGCCCCGGCGGGAACCGCACCGCGACCTCCGGGTGCAGGGCCGATGCTCAGCCCCTGGGCCAGTGCCGAGTGGGAAAGCCCCTCTCCTGTCCCCACAGGCAGCGCTCCCGCCAGCTGCCGCCTGGACGGCTGCATCCTCACGGCCCAGGAGGAGGAGGACATGGCCCGGCAGCAGTGGGACCTGCCAGGCCACCGGTGGAAGGCGCTGCTCCCGGCCACGAAGGTGAGGACCCGGCTGTGGCCGCCTCGGGCCCGGCTCCCGCACCCGTTCCCCAGCCCGTCCGGCCAGGCCTCCCGCCCACTTTAGCCGTCACGCACGCAGCTGTGCGTTTATGTGGTAAGAGGCAGGGCTCCAGCCCTGGCCAGTGCGGCTCAGTGGAGAGGGTCCCGGGGTCAACTCCATCAAGGGCACGGGCTCCTGCAGGCCCCTCCCTGGCCCGGGCCCTGGTCAGGCCCCTGCAGGAGGCACCCAATCGATGTTCTCTCTCACGTCGATGTTTCTCTCTGTCTGTCCCTCTCCCTTCCACTCTCCCTGAAGAGAATAGCCATTCTTCATAGCTTTGCACATCTAACAATCACATTTTGTAAATCGCGTACAAAGAATCTCCCTCCCTCCCTCCCTCCCCGTCTGCAGAGCCATGTTTCTCACTACACGACCCTCAGGGGGTGACTAGCTTCCGGGAAGCCGTAACGGGGTGCACCCAGGGCTGGGCCTGAGATGCTGGCGCCTCCTTTGACCGAGGAGGAGGGGCCCTGTGGGCAGGGCTGAGGGTGAGGGCGGCTCCAGGCAAGGCTTGGGGGCAGCGCTGGGCACCACGGCCACTTCTTATCAGTTTGTCCACTTAATGACATATTTTTTAAAATATACTTCATTGATTTTTTACAGAGAGGAAGGGAGAGGGATAGAGAGTTAGAAACATCGATGAGTGAGAAACATCGACCAGCTGCCTCCTGCACACCCCCCACTGGGGATGTGCCCGCAACCCAGGTACATGCCCTTGACCGGAATCGAACCTGGGACCCTTCAGTCTGCAGGCCGACGCTCTATCCACTGAGCCAAACGGGTTAGGGCTTAACGAAATATTTATTTATTTATTTATTTATTTATTTATTTATTAAATATATTTTATTGGTGTTTTACAGAGAGGAAGGGAGAGGGATAGATAGTTAGAAACATCGATGA
>NW_005880020.1:5092-6707 GCF_000147115.1 Myotis lucifugus | reverse complement strand
GCCTACAATCCATTGATCCCAATATCCTTTTCATTGTCCCTCATCTCCATCAGGTCCTCACTTCCATCCCTAAACAAATTAAATAACATAGTTCATAATTATAACCACTCCTTTCCATGTAACTCCCAACTTACTACTCTTCTCTCCTTCCTTTCAACTCACCTGGCTAAATCCCAGTGGTAATGAAGCACAACTCCCCACCTTTGTATCTGGACAACTGAATGGCACTGAAGGAAAACACACAACCATGCTTTTACCCTTCTTTCTTTTACTCCATAATCTCTAACCTCAAGAGGACCCTTGCCCATTAATCATTCTGTCTTCATGGTCCATTCAGTCTCCCACTTAGATAATTATTCCATGTCCTCAAATTTCCAACACCATCACGACCCTCTGCTGATGATATTATTTCCTATTTCTCTGAAAAGACAGATGAGATCATATGAGAAATTTTTCAAACTCCCATCACCATATCTTCTTTGAATCAGCCTTTTTTCTTCATGCTAGAAATGAACAACTCATGCTCTTTTCAAAGTCCTACCCTTCCTCCTGTGTCTGGATTTGACCTCTTCTTACGTACTCAAAGATGTCACTCTAATATTTATCCTTCCTTTTTTCCATTATCATTTTTCCTCTCACTTAGATTAATGCCATTAGCATATAAACATATTATAATACTAGAGGCCTGGTGCACGAATTTGTGCACAGGTGTGGTCTCTCAGCCTGGCCAGTGTTTGGGACTGATCCAGGCTGTCTTGCCCAGTCCTAATTGGGGCCGACCGGGGCCAGCCAGCTGGGGCGGGAGCAGGGAGGGACCGTGGGAAGTTGGCCAGCTGAGGGAGGTTGGCTGTGAGAGCGCACTGACCACCACGGGGCAGCTCCTGCATTGAGTGTCTGCCCCCTGGTGGTCAGTGCGCTTCATAGTTACCAGCCGGTCATCCGGTCATCCAGTCGCAATTGTCGCTTAGGCTTTTATATAGAGAGATCTGTAAAAAAATAAAATCCCTGCTTTGTTTCCAAATTCTCCTTTAGTTATTGCCTCATTTCTTTATTCCAGAATGTTCAGAAACTTAATTTTATGTCCTGAACTTCATTTTCTCTTTTACTCACTTCACACAGGCTTTTGCCTGTACCACTCAGTAGAAACTGTGTCAGGTCACCAATTGCAACATAAACAACAAAAGCAAAAACTAAGTGGAACTACATCAACAATCAGAATTGTACACATGTTATCTATCTTTATGAAATATTGTTGGGGAAGGGAATATGAAAATTATTAATATTGAAACCAAGCTGCTATATTTTTGTCAGCAACGTCCTGTAAATATCATTCTGACCGAAAATTTCTGAAACTATGGTGTGGCTTTTTTGTGGGGTTTTTTTTTTTTTTGTTTTTGTTTTTGTATTTCTGTATTTTCATTACATTACAATATGTAGAGATCATTCAATGAAGAAAAGTGGATGTGATTTAAAATTTCAAATCAAAACTAGCTTAAAAATACTAATCTAATAAATAATTCTCAATTTGCCAAGTGATCACAAAACTATTTCAATTTTTTCTCCTAACACTTGACTCAAAACTGTATCCCACGAAAAGTTGCCCCAAGAAATATAC
>NW_005880020.1:0-4992 GCF_000147115.1 Myotis lucifugus | reverse complement strand
AGGCAAAGATATTTGTGAAAAGATATTTAATCTCACTAGCAATGTGGATAATTCAAATAAAAGTGACTTACTGTTTTAGATATCAAATTAACAACATGTTTATAAATAATGTTATCTACTATTAGCAAGGCCATATGGGAGTATAAATCAGAGTATTGTTTCCATGTAGAAATTGATTAGATAAATAAATATTAAAAGCCTTAGAAAGGGCTCTTAACTCATCAATTTCTTTTTATATATATATATATATATATTTTATTGATTTTTTACAGAGAGGAAGGGAGAGGAATAGAGAGTTAGAAACATCAATGAGAGAGAAACATCGATCAGCCACCTCCTGCACATCTCCTACTGGGGATGTGCCCGCAACCCAGGTACATGCCCTTGACCGGAATCGAACCTGGGACCTTTCAGTCCGCAGCCCAACGCTCTACCCACTGAGCCAAACCGGTTTCGGCTCATCAATTTCAATTACTCAATGTATTCTAACAAAATAAAGATGCATATAATGATTTAGTACCATTGTTTATCATCTTGAACATTTACAAACTACCCAAAATTTTAGCAATATAGAATTAGTTAAATAGGCATGGTTTAATCTCTATAAAAAAACCCCCCACAAATGTTTTAGGTGAACATGCAATGGCATGGAAAGATGTCTCTAGTCTATTATTAAGTGAAAAAAAAAGGTTATTGAGCAGTACATATAATGTACGGTTTGAGTCAGAGGAAGAGGGAAAGAAAAACTACATGCTCAAAATTAATCTCTCCAGTGTGCTATTATGTTTTTCTTCTCTTTTTTGCTTATCTGTTTCCTAAACTTTCAACAATGATAAATGGTTTTGTAAACAGAGTAATATTTGCTCTTTAATCTACTTTCCACCTTTAAAAGCTCAGTGACTTCTACACATTTATAAATACAATTTGCAATACCTTAGCTGATACATATCCTTGCAGATATGTTCTTTTTTCACACATTCATGTTTTCTTCACTCATCAATTCTCATGCCAATTTGTAAGTTTCAAAATCTCAAGGACAAGTGCCTCCAATTCTTTAAGCTTTCTGATGCCTAATAATATAAGGTATACAAAAATTACACATATTAATATTTATCAAATACATGAATCAGAGATATGTGATGGAAAGAGGCCTTAAAAATTAAAGGTAGATAAAAGCTGTTGTTGATATTCTAAATACGTTTGATTAATATTTCCCAAATCAAACCCGCAATTACTGTCCCTGCTTCAGAGTTATTACTATTTGAGGCTATCTGTCTCAGTGTTTGAGTTCAAACCTTTGCTCAAAAAAATTCTGTGGATCTGGAGCCCTGAGTGCTGCCCACTAGGCTGGCCTGCCTGCCTACTTTATTATTGCTGGGAATCATGGCTCAATGCACCTATTTTCCTATATGTATGTTATACATGTGCTAAGTAATATAAGTAAAATATGCATTACAGCATTATTTATAATAGCAAAAGAATGGCAATAACTTAATATTAATAGATGTGTGACTAGATTATACTCCATGTATATGATAGAATATATGCCACCTTTTAAAAAAGTAAGATAACTTTTAAAAAATATTTTTTAATTGATTTCAGAGAGGAAGGGAGAGAGAGAAACATCAATGATGAGAGAGAATGATGAGAGAGAATCATTGGTCGGCTGCCTCCTGCACGCCCCACATTGGGGATCAAGCCTACAACCCAGGCATGTGCCCTTGACCAGAATCAAACCTTGGGACCCTTTAGTCCGCAGGCCGACGCTCTATCCATTGAGCCAAACCAGCTAGCGCCAAACAACTTTTTATATATATAGTTAAGGAACTCATCTTGTAAAGTGAACAAAGCAAAATGTAGAATTACGTATATGTATAGGATGGTAGCATGTGTTTATGTATATGTATATATGTGTGCATAGTATCATTAAAGAATATACATATTCTTTATGATAGGAGAACTAGATGATCAGAGGACAGTGTGAGAAAGAGATTTAAACTCTTTTGTACCTTTTGAACTTTGAATCCATTGCATGGATTTCCTTTTTAATGAACTTGGAGCATATCTTCTTTATTAAGTGAATTTCTTAGTCATATACATGGGGAAAGCAAGCGGGTATCCCAAGCCTTCGGGGAAGGGTGTGCAGCATTACAGGTATGTTACCAGATGAAAGCCACTCTTACTAATACACCCTGGTGTGGAGAGCTGTTTTCTATGGAGGAAGTGTGAGCAAAATTGCACAGGAGTTAAAGATTAAAGAGGCCTCTGGGAAAACAGATATTGAGAGCTTGACCTCATCTCTTTTGAGATTATTAAGAACTTTCTAATTGATCAATATAGTCCCACAGATGAGAATGACTTGCCATATTCCTAAAGGGGGACTTCACCATTAGGGGAGAAGCATATGGATTGGTGACCTGAATCACAGTTCATGGTGGAAGGGCTAATTGCAGTAGAGCAAGCGGCTGTGACTTGACTCCCTTGCTGAGCTAGCTCCCTGATAGGTGCCCATGTTTTGATTATAATGTGAGTGTGAACCAAAGAGTTGAACTTGGTAGCCCAAGTCTGGAACACCCTCATCTGCCCCAACCCTCATGGTTAAAGAGCATTCATATTGGTAACAATACTAATGTGACCACAGATAGACTTAACACTATGGGAGGAGACCTCTCCCTATATTTAAAAACTACTAATACATCTGCAGTGGTGTCATTATAACAATAAATTGGACAGCATAGAAAATTGCAAGACCTTCCATTTTTAACAGCAGCATGTGGCTATAACAGAAGCAAAGTCATCTGAAGACAAAGACCTTTTCTTTCTTAATGAGAATTTGGAGGTATGACTATTCCTTGAAGTAACTCAGTCCCCAGAGGTTATGAGTAATTTTTAACTTGACAAATGAGCTGACAACTTCATAAATAAGGTACTGGACTTTCTAGCAACTTGAGCACATGAGTGTTCAAGCCAATATTAAATTGAAAGATAAAATAATATGAACTCCTTTTACCCCCAAGGTGGTGAAGTAGGCCATACCAGTAACATAAGAAAGAACCATGTCTCTGGCCAACCTCAGGGATACCAAGAGAAAGCCAATCGAGTTGGGTCTCAAGAAGAACAGGAGTGGAATACAGCTCCTCGAACTGGAAGGTGGTCCAGAGTATAAGGCGGTTGGGAAGCTGAAAGGCAGGAATCTGGATCTCGCCCCAGGGTTTCAGCACCAATGTGAAAGCTCCTCCCTCAGCACTTCTTTCTTTTTTGGTTACCACCCAACCTCTTCACCTCTGTTTATCTTTGTTTCCTTCTCAAAGCTTCTGTTTACACTTTGGCTATACCCATAGCCATTTAGCTTTGGCTCCCTCTACTAACTGCCTCTGAACTTCCTAACTGACATGACCTCATAGCAAGAACTAATCGGCTCAGGTAGACTTTGCCAAACTTTCCACAGGGAACCATCTTCTAGTCATCAGCCTACTGTTTGACTGTCCTTGGGTTAGATGCCCATCAATTCCACCTGTCTTGGCTCTAAACCACATCTGGAAAAACCACAGGTTGGAGTGGAGGGAAGAGCAGAACTGGTACAAAGCAGACTGCCTAGGACTCCCCATCATCAGAGTCAGAGCACACAGCCGTTTCCTTTAAAGGGGGTGTGGACCACTGCAAAATCCCATGCCAAGTCTTCATGCTAGGGAAATATGAGAACCTGGAAATTTTATGAAAACAAGGTCCATAAGAATATGGTAGGGTGGGAGTGGCTGGGGAGAGGTCAATGGGGGGAAAAGGAGACTCATGTAATACTTTAAAAAATAAAGAATTTAAATTAAATTTTAAAAAAAGAATATGGTAGAGATTCTGCTTAAATAGTAATTTTTAGAAGGGCTAAAATTATGGGCTATGAGTAGAATTTCAAACTAAACTCACTCTAATTCTCCATTGCTAAATACAGTTCACTTAGAATTTAGGAAATTAATGAATAAATTCAAAACTTTGCCAAAAGGAAAATACTCCTTAAATTAATAGAATTAAGGGTTCTATGCCTCTCTCTTCTTGCTCCTTCAAGCCACTTAGGGTGCCCAACCCCTTATTCCATGTATTATAGAGTATTGTTGGGGTCCAACCCCAGCAGGTCCAGGGGTCCCCAAAGGTGTGGACGGAGTCGGCGAAGAAGGAATGACACGGAGACAGCATTCAGTTGATCAGCAGCCTAGTCAGGACCTCTAGCCAGGAACTCCAGCGAAGTTCTGGTCAGGATCTCCAGCGAAGTTCTGGCTCTAGGTTCTCTTGCCAAGTTCTGTAGTCAGGTTCTGTTCAGGTTCTCCAGCCAGGTTCTGTGTCCATGTTCTCTTGCTAGGTTCTCCAGCCAGGTTCTATGTCCATGTTCTCTCGCTAGGTTCTCCAGCCAGGTTCTAGCCTGGATCTCCAGTCAGGTTCTGTCGCCAGGTTCTATCCAGGGTCTCCCACCATGTTTTGTCTAGGTTCTCCAGCCAGGTTCTATAGCCAGGTTCTGTCCAGGATCTTTTGCGCATGTTCTCTCCCTAGGTTCTCTCTCTAGGTTCTGTCTAGGATCTCCAGCCAAGTCCTGTCTCTAGGTTCTGTGTTCTGTTGTCTTGTTACATCTATATTTATACCAGTTGATTTTAATCCTATCAATTTCTATTCCAAAGGTTAGGGCTTTTCTTATCTCCATTCCAGGGAGTAAAGATTATGTAGCTTAAGCATGATTGTTTGTAGTTAAAGTGATTAACTACCCGCCTGGCACTTAGTTAAGGGGTTTTATCTCCTCCCTAACTTCAGGGAAAAATCCCTACCTGGGGAAACAACCTTTCTCGGAGAGGTGACCTTGGTTAAAACACATGACACTAAGGAGAGCAAACATATTAAGAACAATATGCTATACATGCCAGGTCCCCCCGAAACATATGCCGTGCAGATGTTTCTCCTCCTGCAGCGACTGTGTCAAGCAGCAAGGATGGACCGCTTCCGGCAGAGTAT
>NW_005880019.1:0-6607 GCF_000147115.1 Myotis lucifugus | reverse complement strand
CCATGCTCAGAGGGGCTCTTGTCTTGACTGCCTGCTGTCACCATCTTGAAATTCTTAATTTTACCCTTGAACTCGTGTATTGGAAGTGAAGTCCAGGGGGGCAAGGGCTCATGCCTATGGGCAGAAGAGATGCACACGGGATGGATGTCCACCGTTCACATGTAGTGTTCACAGTGCCCCCTGAGCACAGGCTGGTGGTGCACCCGCAGTGCCTGGACGTTCAGGGAGACTCCCAGTGCGAACAAGGGAAGCCTGTGATGGCTACGATGAAGTTGGGGCACAGCCCACAGAGGCTGTGCTTTCTGTGCGAACTAGCAGTTCCTTTGGCCAGAGAAAAAGGCAGTGGGATTCTAAGAAACACAGACAACCACGGAAACTTATCATATCCTTTCGTATTCATGTTACTTTCCTGTGTTGGCCAACCACTTACACTCAAAATGATGCCACAGAGAGGGAAACAGGGCATCCCATTGTTCCCTTTCCTCTCAGTCTTCCTACTCACCAGCAGGTAGGAAGTAGAGAGTGTTGATTGAATGCGTGCGTATCCGGAAGTGAAAGAAAAGCAATTCAGTTAGTTTGGCGCAGCATTTCCATGTTCTGGTGAGAATGAAATAGACACACACGTGCATGAGTTATGAAACACCGCTGGTGGCATGTCAGTGGTTCTGCACGTGAGTTCAATGCTCTCGCGTTTGCATTTCACACCATCGTTGCACTATGTAAAGATGAACGGTAGAGCTCATGTACGTAAGTTGCATTAAAAGTTTTTCTTTCCTTAGAACAACATTTAGCAGTAAGTAAAACCGCACCATGACTGGTTGAGAGAGGGAGACTAGAAGAAAGGAAAAAGCTTTATATTTCAGCACCACCACTGGCACTTTCTTCCTACTTTTTGCACAAAGGGCCCCACCTTTTCATCTTGCGCTGGGCCCTGTGGATTATGCTGCTGGCCCCGTTGGGAATGCTTGCAGTCAGGAGCGTCCTAGAACCCAGTCGTCACGCTGTGAGGAAGTCCGAGCCACATGGAGAGGGCATGTGCAGGTGCTCCAGGCAACAGCCTACCCCAGCCCAGCCCGTGAGTCAGCCCAGCCCAGGCACAGGAATAACACCTCCAGCTGATCCCTTCCCACGGCTCCCAGCTTCCCAACACCTCCCCGCATCAGGTCCTCCCGCTGAGCCCAGGCCTCTCGGAGTAGAGAGAAGCCATCCCCTCAGTGCCCTGTCTGAGTCCTGACCTACAGAATCCATGAGCAAAATAAAATATGTTCTTGTTTTTCGCTACAGGATTAACCCTACCCCTAAGATGGGGTAGTTTGATATGGAGAAATACATGTACCATACTTTATTCATTTGGGTTGATCCTCATCTTTTGTTAATACAAACGAAGTTGCAATAAATAACTCTGTGCAGGTATTATATATATTTTCAAGGCAGACTCCTAGAAATGAGGATTACTGTGTGAAAGGATAAATTCATATGAATTCTTTTTTAGCTATTGCCAAATTCTCTGTAAACTTTATTTTTCTTCACATAGCTTTCTTTGTGTTTACAGTATATTTATATTTGTACTAGAGGCCCAGTGCATGAAAATCGTGCACTTAGGGGTCCCTCAGCCCAGCCTGCACCCTCTAGCAATCTGGGACCCCTCAGGGGATGTCCACCTGCTGGCTTAGGCTCGATCTCTGGGCTCTCTGCTCCTTAGCGTTGCCTCGGAGTCTCCCGCCACCGCTGCTGCACTCACCTGCCATGAGCCCGGCTTCTGGCTGAGCAGCACTCCCCCTATGGGAGCACACTGACCACCAGGGGGCAGCTCCTGCATTGAGTGTCTGCCCCCTGGTGGTCAGTGTGCATCATAACAACTGGTCGTTCTGGTCATTCCACCATAAAGGTCTCTGGGCTTTTATATATAGACTAGAGGCCTGTTGCACGAAAAGATTCATGCAATAGGCCTGGGTCCCAGGTGCCGGAGGAAAACCAGTGCCGCTCCGGCCAGAGCCGCCTTCAGTCTTCGCTCCGCCGCTTTGGGCCTATGTATGCAAATTAACCACCATCTTTGTTGGCGGTTAATTTGCATATCTTGCTGATTAGCCAATGGGAGGCGTAGCAAAGGTACGGTCAATTTCAATCTTTGTCTGTTATTAGATAGGATAGATAATCCTTGCTGCCCACACACAGAGAAACATACATAGAGAAACGTGCACAAATAAAGGCACAACTTGCTGAATTCTTGCAGACAGAACTCGTGTGTGTCACCCTCAGGTGTGTCAAGAAACAAACACTCCTAGCACCTCACGGGCTGCCCTAGTCCCCCTTCCCGGGGAATACTCACGTCCGTGGTGTGAATGTGTCACTGCTTATCCATTTTCCTCTTGACGTTCCCAGTTAGGGGCTCATGTGAGCGATACTCCTCGGCTGCTGTATAGTCCGCAGGACCCGTTGCACAGATGCCAGGCTTGGAGCATCCTCCTTTACCTTTCTGTGGGTTATCGTTCTCAAACTAGGTTCCTGTGGAACCCTGGAGTCCTTTTCCAAACAGCAGGAAACGAATAAATGCATGGCTTGGCTTCTCTCCGTTTAAAATTTTCCCTAAAAATTTTGGGGTCCACTCCTAGGCGTCTGCTACCAAGTTTCAGCAATGACAAATGTTCAGGAAACAGGAAATAATTGGGGGGGGGGGACCGGAAATGCACAGGCTGCATTGAAAATAGCTGTGGTCATCATTTTTGGAGAGGTCTTCCATGTTGGAGTAGGTCTTTCATGATGGTGGATAGATTTTCTCTAAAGCCTTGCCAAAACAGGTATCGAGATTCTGCTTCATTGGCACTGAAAACCCAGGTTCCGAAAGGGGAAGTAACTTGTGCAAGTTTACACACTCATATGGGAGGGAGAAAGTTTACACACTCATATGGGAGGGAGAAAGTTTACACACTCATATTGGAGGAGGAGAAAGCCTATGTGTTCTGAGCGATCCTCGGGGCACTGGCTTCCTGCTGTTAAGGCTGCATCTTCTTGTGTCCTCTTCTCAGCCTGGCACACGAAGGCCCTGCCCACCCAGCCCCTACCAGAGCTGTGGCTGCTTCTGCCCCAGTGCGACTCAGGCAGAGTGGTGGCTGCGTCCAGCCCCGGGCAGGTGTTGGGGTGGGAGGTGGTCTCTGATGTAGGTGCTCAGAGGGCACATTCTCCCACCACTTCCCCCTTGCTCACTCTGCTCCGGCCACGCTGGCCTCCCTGTAGTTCCTCATGACCACCCCAGGGCCTTTGCACTTGCTGCTCCTCTAGTCACTAGAGTCTAGTGGGCCTATTCTTTCCACAGCTCTTCCCCTGGCTGCCTCTTTCTCACCTTATTAGTCCTCAACTTCAGTGTCATCTCTTCAGAGAGGCTTTCCCTGATCACCCTAAGTTGGGCCCTCTGTAATCTTTTACCTCTGTCTCCTGTTTATTTTCTCCATTTGCAATATATTAACTTGTTAATTTAGTTTTTAAATTAAAAACAGTTGGTTTTGGCGTCGGTCCCGTTAAGCTCTATGCATATAGAACTGTGGACGTGTATCTCGTTGCTGCTCCATTCCCATCACCTATCCAGGCCTGGACCCAGGTGGATCCTCAGTACATTGCTGCTATGTGAATAAATGAATGTGTGCATGAATGGCTGTACATTGAACTTGCCTGACTTCCCTGTGAGCTAGATCCCAGTCTCCTTATTGTGCAAACACAGACAGAGAGGCTCAGAGAGTTCTCACCAGGCAGGGCTGGAATGTGTTAGAAACTAAAGGCCTTTGGACTTCCCTGCCCTCAAGCCACAAGGGAACATCAGCTGTGTGTTCCCACATTAGTCGAACACAAGAAAGTAACACATTTAAGCTGGACATGGCCTGGACCAGACTGCGTTCTCTGAAGGGCTGCTCCATCAAACTATGCTGTTGCCAGGGTCACCAAGGCAACACTGATCGCGTTCTGAAACATTTTTAAATAGGAGAGGTAACGGCTCACACAGACATCAAGGGCTGGACCATCTGGAAAAAAGGGTCAAATCCCCCAAGCGGCGATCTACCCTTATGCTGGCTGCTCCCACACCCCCTGCAAAGGGCCACCTTCTGCCCCACCCATGGCTGTCGTCTCTGGGCTGTGCACAGTGAGCTCTCCCCCAGCCGTGGCTGGGAACATGCAGAGATCTCAGGAACAGTGTGCTCTGTCTGCCTGGCTCCACCAGGACCTACCAGGTGCCAGTGAGAAAGACAGACAGGTCTTGGAGAGCTTTCCAGAAAGTTCCTTCAGCTCTTCATATTGGTGGAGGGGACACCACTCCAGCATTTCTATGTTCAGTGCCAAGATGGCTCCAGAGAGCTCTGGACGAGGGAGGCAGCTTGTGGGTGCCTGTGCTGCCGTAATGAAATCCTTTCCCTCTCTGAGCTCTAATTTCTTCATCACGAAAATGCGGAGAACACTGGTCTGATGTAGGGAGAGGTGACAAGGATTCTTCAGAGGAGCCTGCAGATGCAGGGATCCCCGAAGCCAGTTCCTATGAGCAGTGGCCCCCAGGAGACCCGGCAGGGCCAAGGCCACGCCAGCCACGCCCCCCACAGGCTTTGTGCTGCGCAGCGTCTGTCAGCTGGTCTTGTGTGCAGCCATCATGAGCATCACTGTCAGAGGGCCCTTAGAGGTCTGCACGCCTTCCATCCTGACTGCACAGAGGGAAACGGAGGCTCAGAGAGGGCCAGGGTCTGACACTGCCTGAGCAGGACACAGCTGTGTCCTTGATAATCTGGGGCAACCTGGGCAGGAGCTGGAGCCTGGGGCCAGGCCTTGGAGTCAGGGAGAATGGGAGGGGAGGCAGAGATGGAGAGAAAAGAGATGGGCGTCAGAGACGGATGGAGAAAAAGTGGTCACTGGTCTTGCCTTCCCAGCATCGCTGCTTCCTGAAACAATGTCTGTTTCCTCACTGCTCGTCCACCTGCCATGTGACTGAGGTGGGACAGACCCCACCCCCTGGTTCCAGGCAAGATCATGTGACCCAGGTCTGGTCAATGAGAATCACAGTGGTAAGTGCAGGAATGGGCACAGGACCAGTCCTGGCTTGAGAGGATCATGCCCTCGCTGGGACAGGGCAGCTCTCTGCCTCAGAGATGCCGAGCTGGGAGGACGTGAGCCAGCTGGTGGGGCCCTCTTGTCAGGACTGAACATGGCTGGGAATGAAGTCAACAAGGCAGATGGCAGAACCGGGATGAAGAGGGACACCATTTGAGCGCCTGGATCTAACCACACCTGAATGCACCTCTAGACTTGTTATGTGAGCCAATCCATTCCTTGGGATAAGGTTTCTATGCCCTGCACTGGAGAGTCCTGGCTTGGAGGGGGAAGGAAGGTGAGAGGGAAAGGTGACTATTTAAAAACAAGTGTCTGGCCCTAGCCGGTCTGGATCAATGGATAGAGTGTCAGCCTGCAGACTGAAGGGTTCCAGGTTCAATTCCGGTCAAGGGCACCTGCGTGGGTTGTGTGCTCCATCCCCAGTGGGGGGCGTGCAGGAGGCAGCCAATTAATGATTCTCTCTCATCATTGATGTTTCTATCTCTCTCTCCCTCTCCTTTCCTCTCTGAAATCAATAAAAATATATTTAAAAAACAAAACAACAAACAAACAAAAAACAAGTGTCTGAGGGTAACCAAACCAGCTTTTTGATCTTTTAGAGAACGGGGGTGCAGACAGGAATTTGGGCCTTCACCCCACGCAGAGGAGTCTATCCCTGAGGCTCCCAGCTCCCCCCTCCACTCCTCTCCAGCACATAGCAGTATACAAATAAATGCTGTGGATACAGGAATACAGGCTCACCCTGCTGGGTCCAGCAGAAGGGATGACACACACTAGAGGCAATTTCTCACCCCATTCACCTCTTTGGGAACTAATATTTATTAGGCACCTGCTTCATACCAGGCTCTGGTCAGAAGTTGACATACAGGGTCTCATCGCCTCCTTGCCCCAGCCCAGAAAGGAGTGAGGGTCATCACCTCCATTTCACAGACAAGATAATTGAGGCCGAGAGAGGCTGAGCCATAGGCCTCAAGTCCAAAGAGCTGGAGCAGGTCTGTCCAACTCCAAGCCCTGCCCACGGTACCACACTGCACACAGTAGGCCTCATTGGGACTGAAGAGGGTGACACAGTGAAGAGGGAGTGACAGAGGCTCCTCTCTGACCTTGTCCTCTGAAAGAAGCTCATGAGGAGTCCCTGGTCTCCCAGACCCCCAGCTGTAACATCATGTTGGACGGGGCAGGAGGAGAGGGCTAGGGGTTCTGGCTTAGACCTGGGAGGATCTGGACCTGCAGATTGGTGTCCCGCCCACGGCAGTGTGGACAGTCCCTGGTAATGCCTGTACTTGAGCGAGGGTGAGCTGGGCTTACAGGGAGTGCTGAGGGCAGCCCTAGGCAGAGAGCTGGCTTCCTGGGGCCAGGAGGAGCCTGGGAGATCACTGGCCCATAGCAGACAGGAAACTCAGGGATGGTGTGTGTCTGTTTTAATCCAACATTTCTTTCCAGTTGTTTTAGAGACTACGTGAGACCTTCACTGTGGCGTTTGCAGCCAGAAAGGATGAGACGCTGGGGGTGGGAGATGGCG
>NW_005880018.1:0-6608 GCF_000147115.1 Myotis lucifugus | reverse complement strand
TGACTAAAAAATAGGCAAATGAGTAAGTTATCATCAAATATGTGCTGAGGTTACTGAAGAGGAGGTGATGAGATGCAAAGTCTTAATATGAGTAAGCATGAATCTCTTTTAAAAGAGTGAATCTCTGCTTAGAAATCTGTTGGAAAAGATGAACTCCTTCTAGCTCAGATGAGTTTTTGTTACTTTCACCAAAGAATCCTAATCAATCCAGAGCTCACTTGCTCTGTATGTGTATTAGATATGTTATATAAATGTGTGTAATATATTTTCTAAATATATGCAATATATTATCTATAATAATAAAAGCGTAATATGCTAATTAGACCAGACAGCCGAACGACCTTCCAGACGTTTCTCTGGATGACCTTCCAGATGAAGCTGGGGCTGCGAGGACCAAGGGAGCTGCCATGGCTGTGAGGGCTGAGCCCCTTGCATGAATTTCATGCATTGGGCCTCTAGTGTAATATAATAAATATCTATATATATTAAAGCCTAAGCAACCGTCCGACCATTCGACCGTCTGACTGGTAGCTATGATGTGCAATGACCACCAGGGGGCAGACACTCAACACAGGAACTGCCAAGCTGTGATGAGTTGGAGCTGCAGTTCTCGGGTGACGCACCCAGAACCAGAGAAGAGGGAGCTCGATTCTGGGGTACGTCACCTGAGAATCGCCCTCTCACAATCTGGGACCCCTTGGGGGATGTTGAAGAGCCAGTTTTGGCCCGATCCCTGCAGGCCAGGCTGAAGGACCCCATCTGCCAGGGGGCTCCAGGGTGTGTCCAGCCCATCTCACCCAGTCCCGCCCCGCCAGCCACCTTCTAATTAATTTCCTTTCAATGTGTACAAATCTTTTCACTGGGCCTCTATTAAATACTATAAATATACACAATATATAACTATGTATGTTAAATATAAACATCCTATATAATAAAAGCCTAATATGCTAAGTGTCCGGTCATCCAGTCAGCCATTCAACCAATCAAAGCGTAATATGCTAATGATATGCTAAGGCCACTCAACTGCTCGCTATGACATGCACTGACTACCAGAGGGCAGACGCTCCAACTGGTAGGTTAGCTTGCTGCTGGGGTCTGGCCAATCGGGACTGAGTGAGATGAGCCAGACATGCCCTGAAGCCTCCTGCGGTCCCTCCCCGGCTGGCCAACCTTCTGTGTCCCTCCCCAGCCCTGATCATGCACTGGTGGGTCCCTTGGCCTTGCCTGCACCCTCTTGCAATCTGGGACCCTTCAGGGGGATGTCAGAGAGCTGGTTTTGACCTGATCCCACAGGCCAGGCCAAGGGACTCCACTGGTGCACAAATTTGTGCACTGGGCCTCTAGTATTATATATAAATATATTGCATATATAAAATAATCTGGATGATGGAACACTAGAATATTGTCCTTTTCTTTTTTTCCCCATTGATTTTTAGAGAGTGTGGAAGAGAGAGGGAAAGCCAGAGAGAAATGCTGATGTGAGGGAAACACATTGATTGGTTGCCTCCTGCAGGAGCCCAACCAGGCAATGGAAGTATGTGCCCTTGACTGGAATCGAACCCAGGACGCTTTGGTCTGCAGGCCAATATTCTATCCACTGAGCCAAACAAGCTAGGGCTTTTGCCCTCCCCTTTCTGCTCTTCTGTCTTGTCTAACTCCCATGCTCTGATGGGTTTTGCCCAGAATGGGAGGAGGCAATTGAAAGGGAGCAAATGAAGCTCTCAGACTGAAATAAAAAAGCTCTAATCTAATTGTAAACAACCTTTGTTTCTATGAGGGGCAAATCAGGAAAGTGAAACTTGTTTCAGGATTTTTTGTTTTGGAAAAGAACTTCTTAATTTTTTAAAATCAGAAATATAATCTGTATAACAGTTCTTAAGAAAACTCTTATTAATTCCCTGTCATGGATGAAGAGATTTTTTTGGACTACAATTTCAGAAACTAAATTACTAACAAATACTAATTACTATGTTGAATCTTTGAATACATTTTGTTGAGTAATCATGCTGGACACTGGTTTGTTTTTCTCTCTTTAACTGACCTTGTAAACTTTTTTTAAAAAATATATTTTATTGATTTCTTACAGAGAGGAAGGGAGAGGGATAGAGAGTTAGAAACATCGATGAGAGAGAAACATCGATCAGCTGCCTCCTGCACACTCCCCACTGGGGATGTGCCCACAACCAAGGTACATGCCCTTGACTGGAATCGAACCTGGGACCCTTGAGTCCGCAGGCCAATGCTCTATCTGCTGAGCCAAACCAGTCAGGGCTTGTTTGTTTTTTTGTTAATCCTCACCCAAGGATATTTTTCCACTGGATTTTTTTTTTTTTTTTAGAGAAAGAGTGGAAGGGAAGGAGGGAAGGAGAAGGATGGGAAGGGAAGGAGAGAAAGAAAGAGAGAGAAACATCAATGCAAGAGAGAGACAGAGACATAGAGAGAGAGAAACATCAATGCAAGAGAGACATATCAATTGGTTGCCTCCCACATGTGCCCCAGCTGGGGCTGGGGATCAAAACTGCAACCCAGGTGGAGAAACCAAGATGGCGGCATAGGTAAACACCGGAGTTTGCTGCCTCGAACAACCACTTCAAAAATACAACTAAAAGACGGAACGGACATCATCCAGACCACAGGAAGGCTGGCTGAGTGGAAGTTCTACACTAGGAGGAAAGAGAAAAGCATACCGAGGCTCAGAGGAGGCGCAGTGCTGAAGTAAAATACTAAGGTGTGGAGTGCATGCGGAGCGGGCTGGCGGCTGAGGGCGCGGTTGTCCTTTTCAATCGGGAGGGAGTCTCAGGCTCTGAGCTCCAGTTCCGGGCGAGTCTCTAGGGACCCAGACTCATATGGGAGAAGCGGGACTGTCTGGCATCGCTCAGAACCCTAGGGCAGCTTTCTCTACGAGGGGCTTGCAGCGATTACCGGAACACTGAGAAGCAGAGCCTTTGAGGGCAAGACTGAGAGCAGCCATAATTGCTAACCCCGCCCTGTTGATCCCGTGGGACCTGCCCCGCCCAAGCCCTGCAGGGAGACTTTTGCTGGATAGCCTCAGGCAAAGGCTAGATTAGCACCTCCCTAGAGATCCAGGAGCCAGGAAGCCCAGAGGTCAGAGTGGGACCATCCAGTTTGCAGCTCCGTGGAACCATAAAAGACACACTCAGGGGGCAGACTCAGTGAGCACCAAAGCCCCATCGAAGCAAGTCTAGCCCAGAGGGGTGTCTCCAGCACAGAAGTTCTCCCACTGCAGACACAGCTGATTTTCACAGCCAATTGGCCTGGAGGTCAATTCCTCACAGTGATAACTACAACAATCAAGGCTTAACTACAACAAGACTGTGCACAAAGCCCACAAGGAGGTGTACCAAGTGTGTCTACCTCAGGTAATTGGGACACTTAGCACAGAAAGGCACTCTATCGACACAGCGACGCATAAAAAATGCCGAGACAAAGAAACAGGACACAAACGACAGAATTTGAGGAAAGCAAACTGTTGGATATAGAGTTCAAAAACACACTTTTAAGGTCTTTAAAGAACTGTCTAGAAGCCGCCGATAAATTTAATAAGGCCCTCGAAAAGACTAGTGAGACCGCCAATAAATGTAGTGAGATCTTCAAGAAGACTGGTGAGACCACCGATAAATGTAGTGAGATCCTCAAGAAATCTAATGAGACCCTCGATGTTGTGATAAAGAACCAACTAGAAATTAAGCATACACTGACTGAAATAAAGAATATTATACAGACTCCCAACAGCAGACCAGAGGGTCGCAAGAATCAAGTCAAAGATTTGAAATACGAAGAAGCAAAAAACACCCAACCGGAAAAGCAAAATGAAAAAAGAATCCAAAAATACGAAGATAGTGTAAGGAGCCTCTGGGACAGCTTCAAGCGTACCAACATCCGAATTATAGGGGTGCCAGAAGATGAGAGAGAGCAAGATATTGAAAACCTATTTGAAGAAATAATGACAGAAAACTTCCCCTACCTGGTGAAAGAAATAGACTTACAAGTCCAGGAAGCGCAGAGAACCCCAAACAAAAGGAATCCAAAGAGGACCACACCAAGACACATCATCATTAAAATGCCAAGAGCAAAAGACAAAGAGAGAATCTTAAAAGCAGCAAGAGAGAGAAAATCAGTTACCTACAAGGGAATACCCATACGACTGTCAGCTGATTTCTCAACAGAAACTTTGCAGGCCAGAAGGGAGTGGCAAGAAATATTCAAAGTGATGAATACCAAGAACCTACAACCAAGACTACTTTATCCAGCAAAGCTATCATTCAGAAGTGAAGGCCAGATAAAGAGCTTCACAGATAAGAAAAAGCTAAAGGAGTTCATCACCACCAAACCAGTATTATATGAAATGCTGGAAGGTATCCTTTAAGAAGAGGAAGAAGAAGAAAAAGATACAAATTATGAACAACAAATACACATCTATCAACAAGTGAATCTAAAAATCAAGTGAATAAATAATCTGATGAACAGTATGAACTGGTGATTGTAATAGAATCAGGGACATAGAAAGGGAATGGACTGACTATTCTTGGGGGGGGGAGAAGGGGTGTGAGGGTGAGGGAAGAGATTGGACAATAATCGTGCACCTATGGATGAGGACAGTGGGTGGGGAGTGAGGGCGGAGGGTGGGGTGGGAATTGGGTGGAGGGGAGTTATGGTGGGAAAAAAGAGTAACTAATGTAATGATCTGAACAATAAAGATTTAATTAAAATTTAAAAAAAAAACAACTGCAACCCAGATTAGTGCCCGTGACTGGGAATTGAACCCATGACCCTTTGGTGCTTGGGCCCATGCTCTAACCACTGAGTCATACCGGCCAGGGCTAGCATAATGCTTTTATAGAGTATTCCATGTTGTTGCATTAGTAGTTCATTCCTTCTTTTTTTTTTGTTAACCCTCACCCAAGGATATTATTCCATTGATTTTTTTAGAGAGAGTGGAAGAGAGAGGGAAAGACAGAGAAACACTGATGTGAGAGAAACATTGATTGGTTGAGTCCTGCACATGCCCCAACCAGGGCCAGGGCCAGGGCCAGGGCCGGGGAGGAGCCTGCAACCAAGGTACGCTGCCTCTCCCTCTTCCTCTCCTTCCTCTCCTTCTTCTCAGCATCCATTTACCCTCTGGTAACATGAAGCTATTTTCCTTCAGGAGTACTCCTTCCTCACTCTCATTCATGCATTTGGGTGGGTTTAATTCCTTACCTCCAACCCCTTCACCCTAGCCCCCAACTCTTAGAGCATTTGTCACAACACTTATTTAAGGGATAAGCTAGGAACCAAAGCCAGGCTCAAAAGAGCCAATGCTAGGATATTTGCTGGACTTATTGGGACAGAATTGCCTTTTTCTTCTCAGCGTGGTAGTGCTAAGAACACAGCCGGGAGATCCTGTGCCTTCTCACTCCAACAGCCTGCCTGAGAAGGGAGCCAAAAGAGAGGAAACGGGGTAAGAGATGAAAATAAAAACCAACAGTTCTGAGCATACTGTTTGAGCCCTTGAATCCCATGGAACATTGAACCATGCATAGCCCCTGGATTTTTCATTATCTGAGCCAGGACTTTCTCTTTTACTGATGGTGGTGTTACTCTTTGACACCATCTTGTCTGCCTTTTGCAATCCTGAATCCTGACTAATACACTAAGTCTGGTCTTGTACTTTGGGGAATCAAGGAAGCGGTCTATACCTACATCTTGAGTGCATGGTTATTGGGAAAGAAGAGTGACATGAAAAAAATTGTAAGAGAGTAACAGATGGTTGGCAGGAGTGGAGCAGCAGTCCAAAGCAAGAGGGTGACCTGGGGGTGGAGATGGGAGCGTAGACCCCACTACTTCTTCGGCCCTAAACAAGAATGACCTCTGACACCTGAAGAACTTGAGAGCACTCCAATTACACTAACAAAATCAATATATCATGAATGAAATGTGATATCTGCAGAAAACTGTCTCAAGTTCAAGTGGGAAGAGCTGAATCAGACAGTTGGCTAACATTAGTCACATCTCTAGAAAAACAATGAGTCAACAAGACATAGAGGAAAGCCTGGAAGAGAACTGAGATGTAGCATTTGGCACTGCCTCTCCAATTCCCATAGACTGGAGACACACTGAGCAGCCAGCCTGACCATCTTCTTGGCAGTGTCTCCGAGGAGGACCTTTAACCTTCAAAAGTCACTTCACTTAGGCTTCATTTCAATTCAACTGTCCAAGCAACCTGAAGGTTACAGTTTTACATGCCTTGGAGCTTTCTGTCAGCATTGTTAGGGCTGATGTGAGGCCCTGCAAAGGAGAAGGGAGTGTTCCAGATCAGAGTCATTTGAGAGAGTGAATGGCAAGTCAAACAGCACCCAGGAGGCCAAGTCCGAACCCCCAGGTCTGGATGGTTCTAAGCAGAACCAGAACTTGGAGGAGGGGTGTGGAATTGGAAGGGGGTTGTTGGGTGAGGGGCTACACTGTCTGAGTCACAGACACAGTAATAAAAGATCAGGTTACATTTGAAGAGATTTTGGTAATTGTTCTAATCCACATCTGGCCTTTGTTGCTCTGAAAAGTGGTGCTGGGTAAAGGACAGGGCCCACTTCTCTTGGTTCTAGTTTTTT
>NW_005880017.1:0-6609 GCF_000147115.1 Myotis lucifugus | reverse complement strand
CTGTGGGAGTCGGCCTTGGAATGCAGTCCCTCCTCTTTTTCCAAGAACTGCCTGTCGTCATGGAAATGGTCACAACCTTGTCTCTGTCGAAATCTGGCCCCAGGGCCACCCAGCCTTTTTGAGCTCAGCCTGCAATGGCTGTAGCCTGTAGCTATTACACCATGCCTCCTTCCCCAGGCCTAGCATTCCTACTTCCCCTGATGTAATCTTTTTAAAAAAACAAATATATTTACATATTTTTTTTTGATTTCAGAGAGGAAGGGAGAGGTAGAGAGAGATAGCAAATATCCATGATGTTTTTGTGCACTGAGCCTCTAGTAATATTATAACTGTGTATGGTGTCAGATGGGTATGAGATTAATTGCATGATTTCTTAGTCCATTATATAATGTCTAATCATTGGGGTGTACCCCTGAAATGAACTTAAGGTTCTATGTTAACTGTCATTTAAAAAATGTTTTTAAAATTCCATAGGACCATGTTACATTCATAGAGTCATATTTTACCTTACGTACTTTTTGGACAGTTTGTTTGAGAAGAGAGCTCTAAAACTGAAAAGAAAGAAGAGTTGAGATTTATAAATTTGCAAAATAAACCAAAGGCAACCACAAACACAACCGTAAAAACCATAAAAATAAAAGCCGAGGTCTTTCGATACCAGGAACGAAATAGCGAGAGGCTCTGAGAAGCTGTGGCTGTTGCTCCTTGGACCATGGAGGGGTCATGGCCGAGCTCCCATCGACCGTGCACCTCACCTCGCCCCCGATCTACCTGAGGATCCGTGGGCCCTCGGTGTATGAGGATGAGAACCAGCGCACATGGCTGCATCTCGTCATGGACACAGGAGGTGACCTGCAAGTTCGGTTGTGCCTGGTCGACTACCCCAGTGGGCGTATCGCACTCACCACCAGCCCGCTGACCTCGAGCACCATGCTTTCATGGTGGACGCTCCACCTTGGCAGCCAGTACCTGGACACCATGGGCCGGTTCTGGCGCATCGTGCACCACGTCAAGGAGAATGGCGTAGAGGAAATGATCCTTGAGCTGATGGAAGACTCCTAGGACATGTGATGGGGTCCCTGGTTCTTGTCAACCTGAGCCCCAGTCCTACTGGACTGCTGGTGGGACGTGTATAGTTCTGTTCACCTTTTTAATAAGCTCTATTGTTGTACCTGCCACCCCCTGGGTGTGAGGGCACATTGATGTCTCTCTCTCTCTCTCTCTCTCTCTTTTTCTTCTTGTTCTTATTCTTCTTGTTGGTCTTGTTCTTGTTCTTCTTCTCCTTTCTCTCTCTCTGTCTCTTTGTCTCTCTCTCTAGCTCTGTCTCTCTCCCTCTCTCTCAAATCAATAAAAGCATTTTGATCCAAGCTGGTGTTTCTCAGTGATTGAGGGACGACATATGAACCCAGAGGTCACGGTTCGATTCATGTTATGGGCACAGTCAAGAGTTAACCAATGAGCCCTAGCTAGTTTGGCTCAGTGGATAGAGGATTGGACTGTGGACTCTGGAAGGTCCCAGGTTCGATTGTGGTCAAGGGCACATGCTCTGGTTGTGGGCTCGATCCCAATTAGGGGCATGCAGGAGGCACCCGATGTATGATTCTCTATTATCATTGATGTTTCTCACTCCCTTCCTGTATGAAATCAATCATATATAATAAAAGCCTAATATGTTAAGTGTCCATTGGACTGGTCATCTGTCCAACCAATCAAAGCATAATATGCAAATGATATACTAAGATTGATCTACTGCTCTCTATGACATCCATTGACCACCAGGGACAAGACATTCAGACTGGTAGGTCAGCTTGCTGCTGGGGTCTGGCTGATCGGGATTGAGTGAGACGTGCTGGACACACCCTGGAGCCCTCCCATGGTCCCTCCACAGCTGCCCAACCTCCCGTGTTCCTCACCAGACCTATTGGGGCACCGGTGGGGTGCCATGGACTGGACTGTGCCCTCTCGTAATCTGGGACCCCTCGTGGGATGTCAGAGAGCCAGTTTCGGACGATCCCCGCAGGCGAGGCAGAGGCACCACACTGGTGCACGAATTCCCCCAAACATTCGTTCTTTTTTTGGAGAGGGTAGTATCGGTTGACGAACCTCAGGAGATCAAGCAATGAGAACGCTGGTCATTGAAATGAAAACTATTTACAGGGATGTCTTTGAGCCTTGTGTACCGGGGCTGGGCTAATATTTTCAGGCTTAAGGTCTTTTTCTTTATCTTTCTCTGTTTAATATATTTTTACTACAGGCCCAGGTTTCAGGCTCGATCGTCAGTAGGGGGCGTGTGGGAGGCGGCGGATCTGTGATTCTCTTTAATGCAACCATGGATGTCCTGAAATTGATTTCTGGGGCTCCCCCCGGGTCCCCCTCCAGCCTCCTCTTGCTGGTGCGATGGTAGATGAATTTTATTATCGCTGCGCTTTGTTTGGGGCTGTTTAGTGCTAAACACAATTAAAAACCCAAATTCGAACAGAGCTAGACGCTAAAGCCATGATTCTCTCTCATCATGGATGTTTCTCTCCCTCTCGTTTTCCGTTCCTCTCTGAGTCAATAAAATCATTTAAAAAATATTAGCAATTGTTGCATTCAGATGGCATGCACATTGTTTTAAAATGGTATATTATTTTTTGGTTTAACATATTATGTGGGTAGTCATTTAAAGTCAACCTAGCGCCCGTGCTGGTATAGCTCAGTGGATAGAACATCGGCATGTGGACAGTAGGGTCCCAGGTTGGATTCCAGTCAAGGCCACAGGCCCGGTTTGCAGGCTCCTTCCACAGTGGGGGCCGTGCAGGAGGCAGCCGGTCCGTGATTCTCTCTCATCATCACTGATGTTTCTATCCCTCTCTGCCTTCCTTTCTAAAATCAATAAAGGATATATACATATTTTTATAAAAGAGCCCACGCCTCAAGGTGTGTCACGTGTTGCACTGCAGACACTCTGTCTCGTGACCCCTTTGGGCTCCATTCCTTCGAGGGCAGTATGAGGGTGAAATTTGAATTATGTCTTTTTTCTTCCCTTTTATCTTTTTTTTCTTTTGCTTTTGCTTCTCCTAAATGCCAACAGGCAGATGCCTGCCAATTCCTTAGGTACCCATTCATCTTTCCTTCCTAACTGGGGAAGGGTTTGCCTCAGTCCAGGTCATTGAGTTGGGAGTTGTTTCTATTTTTTTATTTTTTTTTCAGAGAGGAATGGAGAGGGAGAGACTTAGAAACATCCATGATGAGAGAATTATGGATCGGCTGCCACCTTAGGGTCCCTCACTGGGGATCAAGCCCACAACCTGGGCATGTGCCCATGACTGGGAATCGAACCCGGGACCCTTCAGTTTGCAGGCCAACACTCTAACCACTGAGCCAAACCCGCCAGGGCCAATTTGACTTTTTTAAAGGGTGCAAATGATTTGAAGAAGAACGAAGCATCTTAGCTTTCATGTCACAGTGGGAATTACAACTCACCTCACCATTCTTTCCTAATTGCTCCTGTAAATGCAGACTCTGACTAATAGTGAAGTTTGTAGGTAAACAGCATGTTTCTATAAGAATCCTAGCAAATAATTTTACAAGATGTGAACACTGGACGTCACCTGACCACTTGCAAGATCCTTATCAGATTGGACTGTGCCTGTCGGCATGTAGAGACCTTCTCAAGCCCCGCCCCCTGACCTCTTTGCTCTGTTTGGCCTCTCCCTCCTTATAAAATCCTCTGCCTGCACTGAGATGTGCAGATGGGTTTTGGGACGAGCTTCCCCCTTTTTCTCAGGTTGCCGGCACCTGAATAAACGTCTTTCCTACCTCACCACCACCTGTCTCACGGAACTGGTTTCTGGGGTATGAGTCAGTGGTACCTTGTTTTTTCTGGACACATTCCTGGTACATGGACTCCTGGGAATATGTGTATCATGGCCATGTTCTTTCTTCTGCAGGTGACAGGGGGAAGTAGAGACTGGTCACAGAGAAAAGGAGTGAAGAATGGTGCTTTACATTCAGAGCAAGAAGAAAGGTAAGAAAAAGACGGATGGTAGGAGGAGGAGGAAGGATTGGGGATGGAGTCTGATCTGAGTGAGGAATTTGGACTTTGTGGACTAAAGTGAGTTTAGCAGCAAAACTATAGAGCTCTTGCCAAGAGCATGGCTGAGGTTTGAAGAAGGGAGCGATCATTCTATAAGTGATGTTATGAGACCTCAGGAATCCTACTTGCTGTTTCACCTGTCTCTTTGCTTCCTGTTTGCCTGATCACCTATCCTAGTATCTGTCTGTCCCTGAATATTTTTGTCTTGCCTCTCTCTCCAGCACCTGAGAAGCAAGACTGCTGTTAAGAAGCCCACCTGGACGCTGACTTTAGCTTTGTTTCTCTGCCACCTGTTAAAGGTAAAGCATATTATTTGCATATTATTTGCCTGAGGTGGCTTGTTCTATGTTTTATGAGATCCCTCTGAGTTGATCAGAAAAAAGGAGGTGGTGTAACGAGAAAAAGAAAATTTGAACCAACTACAAAGTTTTAATTAAGAAAAAAGGAAAAGTAAAGAAAAGAAAAGAATAGAAAAGAAAAGGAAAGGAAAGGAAAGAAAAGAAAAGAAAAGAAAAGAAAAGAAAAGAAAAGAAAAGAAAAGAAAAGAAAAAAGAAAAGAAAAGAAAGGAAAAGAGCCCAGCTGGCATGGTTCAGTTGTTCAGCTTAAACCTAGGAATAAGGAGATGTGGATTCGATACCCAGTCATGGCATATGCCCGGGTTACAGTTTTGATCCCCAGGAGGGTGCGTGCAGGAGGCAACCAATCTGTGATTCTCTGTCCTCATTGATCTTTCTCTTTCTCTCCCTCTCCCTTCCTCTCTAAAATCATTAAAAGTATATGAAAAAAAAGAAAGAAAAGTCATAGCACAGTAAAGTAGAGCATTGAGTCAATCCTATATAATAAAAGTCTAATATGAAAATCGACCAAACGGCAGAATGACTGGTCGCTATGACACACACTGACCACCGGGGGAAGATACTCATGGCAGGAGCTGTCCACAGGTGGTCAGTGCACTCCCACAAGGGGAGATCCGCTCAGCCAAAAGCCAGGCTCACATCTGCCGAGTACAAGGGGGTGGTGGGAGCCTTCAGGGCAGCACTAAAGCGAGCCTAAGCTGTCAGTTGGACATCCATCAAGGGGTCCCAGATTGTGAGAGGCCACAGGGCTGACTGAAGGATGCCCACAAGTGCATGAATTCTGTGCACTGAGCCACTAGTAATATTATCATAACTGTGTATGGTGTCAGAAGGGTATGAGATTAATTGCATGATTTCTTAGTCCATTATATAATATCTAATCATTGGGGTGTACCCCTGAAATTAACCTAAGGTTGTATGTCAACTGTCATTTGAAAAATATTTTAAAAATTCTATAGGACCATGTTACTTTCACAGAGTCACATTACAATTCAAGTATGTTTTGTACAGTTTGTTTTAGAAGAGAGATCTAAAGATAAAAAAGAAAGATAAGTTGAGATTTACAAATTTGCAAAATAAACCAAAGGCAACCACAAACACAACCGTAAAAACCATAAAGATGAAAGCCGAGGTCAAATGCTTTTGGAGACCCCATCCCCTGTCTTTCGATACCAGGACCGAAGTGTTGAGAGGCTCTGAGAAGCTGTGGCTGTTGCTCCTTGGACCACGGAGGGGTCATGGCCAAGCTCCCGTCGAAGGTGCACCTCAGCTCGCACCCCATCTGCCTGACTATCCGTGGGCACTCGGTGTATGAGGACGAGAATGATCGCACGTGGCTGCATGTCGACATGGACACAGAAGGTGACCGGAAAGTACGGTTGCGCCAGGAAGACATCCCCAGTGGGCATATCTCACACACCACCAGTCTGCTGACCTTGACCACCATGCCTTGGCTGTGGACGCTCCACCCTGGCAACAAGTACATGGACTACCTGCGCCGGTTCTGGCGTATCGTGCACCATGTCAAGGAGAATGGCGTGGAGGAAATGATCCTTGAGCTGATGGAAGACTCATAGGACACATGATGGGGTCCCTGGCTCTTGTCAACCTGAGCCCCAGTCCTGCTAGCCTGCCGGTGGGATGTGTATAGTTCTGTTCACCTTTTTAATAAGCTCTGTTTTTCTATCTGCCACCCCCTTTGTGCGAGGGCACATTGATCCCCCCCCTCTCTCTCTCTCTCTATTCTTCCTCTTTCGTTGTTGTTGTTGCTATTGTTGTTGTTGTTGTTGTTGTTGTTGTTCTTCTTCTTCTTCTTCTTCTTCTTCTTCTCCTCCTCCTCCTCCTCCTCCTCCTCCTCCTCCTCCTCCTCCTTTCTCTCTCTCTCTCTGAATCTTTGTCTCGCTGTCTCTCTCTGTCTCTCTACCTCTCTTTCAAATCAATAAAAGCATTTTGAGCCATGCTGGTGTTTCTCAGTGGTTGAGGGATGACCTATGAACCTGGAGGTCACGGTTCGATTCCTGGTCAGGGCACACACAAGAATTAACCAATGAGCCCTAGTTTGTTTGGCTCAGTGGATAGAGGTTTGAACTGTGGACTCTGGAAGGTCCCAGGTTCGATTCTGGTCAAGGGCACATGCTCTGGTTGTGGGCTCGATCCCCAGTAGGGGGTGTGCA
>NW_005880016.1:0-6610 GCF_000147115.1 Myotis lucifugus | reverse complement strand
ACACACACACACACACACACACATGCACCATAAACCCCTTTGACACCGTGCAACCTATGGATTTTTTCACAGAATGTTTTTAAATGTGTAAAATACATAGGATTACAAAGGAAGCCAATGGTCATGAATTACAGTCATTAGAATATTAAAGTAGTGATATAGCAATATATGTGCTGATTTATTAATGCATTCTATAACAAGATTTAGCAGGAAACTAATCCTATGTAATAAAACCCTAATATGCAAATCAACCGAACGGTGGAATGACTGGTCACTATGAACTGACCATCAGGGGGCAGACGCTCAACATAGGAGCTGCCCCCTGGTGATCAGTGCACTCCCACAGGGGGAGCACCGCTCAGCCAGAAACCGGACTCACGGCTGGCAAGTGCAGTGGTGGTGGTGGGAGCCTTTGCGGCAGCACTAAGGAGCAGCGAGCTGAGCGGTAGGGAGCAACAGGCAGGCAGGCGGTAAGGAGTGAGGGGTCTCGGACTGCAAGAGGGCACAAGCCAGGCTGAGCCCCCCCCACCCCACCCCCAGTGCAGGAATTTTGTGCACCGGGCCTCTAGTAGTAACCATAATTTTGACGTCCTGATGAGATTAAACCATTTCTGGAGACATTTTCACGGATATGAAATGTCTCTGATTTCTTCTGGGGCAAAGTCACAGCTGCTGCTGACACTATTGTTGACTACATTTATAATGAAAGGAAATACTAAATTTTAGTTAGAGGTGATTGAAAATAAAGTAACTTTTCCCCCCAAAAGTTTAAAGACTCCCCTTTGGGGAGGTTTCCTCCCCCCAACCCCCGCACTTGGGGCCCAGGTTAACGATCCCTGATTGACATGTCCTAGTAGACCAGCATTTATTTAGGGATGGCATCTTCAGAGACTGTGCGGTTTGTACTCAGGAGGACTAAGTGTGCTTCCTGAGCTTCAGTGTCCTCACGTGAGAGGGGGGGTAAATATAGCAGCCTGGCACGGATATGTGCACTACATGAGCTGCATAGCTAGATCTGGGGCTGAGCTATATGCCACTGTACATGTGTGAGGCTGTTGCGTTAGGGTTGTTGTTGTTGTGAGGGGTCCATCTTATCACTGGTATGAGCCACTTGAACATCAGCAGTAAGGACCTCCCAAGCCTATTGCCCAGGTATGTGGAGGGTTAATAATGGCAATTGGGGGAAATGAATTTCTCACCCCCACTTCCCTCCACCCCCACTGTCCTGATAATTCCTCTCTTGCCATTTCACAGTTGAAACTCCTGGTAAATCATAATTTGTTAGAGGAAGGAGGGGCCTTGGAAGAAGCTGGATAATCATAGAGGGATCTGGTAGCTCATATTAGAGGTGAACGAGGAGGGGCAATTAGGGGAGGAGAGATGAATTCATTTCTCGTCCAGCCATGGAAAGAATGAAGCTTGGGAGAAAGTGAAGATACTTTTAAAATCTTCATTTAAAACACACACACACATGTTTTCATTGATTTTTAGAGAGAGAGGAAGGGAAAGGGAGAGACAGAGAGAAACATTGATATGAGAAACATCGATTGGATGCCTCCTGCACGCCCTCTATTAGGGATCGAGACCACAATCCAGGCATGTGCCTTGACTGGGAATCGAACTGGTGACCTTTTGGGTGCATGGGACTATTCTCAACCAACTGAGCCACACCAGCCAGGGCAATTTTTATTTTTTTAATATGAGAAGGAAAGAGAGATAAGGAGAAAGGTAAGTCATTGACAATAGTTTGGGGGATTGGCCTAAAGAGCAGGGATGCACTAACAGTACAGGGGACACTTCCAGGGGGTGTCATTCACATCATAGTCTCTATGTGGCCCGGCTCCCATTGAGTCAGCTCTCTGGTAGCTAGCATGGTCTAGGGTGGCCCTTCCCAAAGTATGTGCTAGGATTAACTGGATGTTCCCGAGTCGGCCAGTCTCTGGAGTAACCCTTCCCTTTAATTCTCAAATAAAATGGCTCTTTTCTCCATCCCACATTCTGCAGAAAGGCCCAATAGTCCAACAAATGCAGCACTCTTTCACGTACTTTGGTCTCTCCTAGGCCTTGGGCTGGGTGAGTCAGACCTTACCTGTGTTCCCAGCACTTTACCCAAGCAGGGCTTCTGCCCTGATGCTAGTCCATGGGCCCTGGCCCTGGGGCCTGAGATATTCCTGCCCCTCGTGAAGGAGCAGGAAGGGAGGTCTCCGGTTGTGTGCGGGGAGAGGCAGGAGCAGATCTTCAACCGCTCTTCTCTAAGCAACAACATTTTTCACCTGCAAAAGCAGTCATCTCATATGTTACAATTGACACACATGAATGTAGCTGTTTTTACTTGTGAGAATGGTAGTAAAAATGGAATCCTCTACACATGTCTCTGTATCTAGCTTTTTTGGTTTAACAATACATCATGGATAAACATTATGATTTATGTCATCTTTTGTTTCTTTTTGTAGCTCCTTATAAGCTAAATAAAATCCTATTCACAAGGCATCCCAATGCTGATAAAAGGTTTGTTTTATAGTGAATTGTGAGGGACCAGGGACAGGACCGGGCACAAAAATAAATACAACGGTGGGATTAGGGCTGAGGGGGCGGAGGAAAGGAGATTGACATTTCCCAGGGGAACTGACAGGTTAGCCTGCGTCCCAGGCCACAGCCATCGTCTTAGAACCACTGCACATTGGCTCTGACTTCTAAAGCACCTACTACAGAGCACCCATTGCTCACACTCTGGCTGCCTGGATCATTTATCTTGGGTACATGTGTCTAATCTGTGTGTTTGTCCATCAGCTCTGCCCCCCACCTTCCTCCCACCACTCACCCACAGCCTTTGCCTCCTGTGCCTGGAACGCAGCAGGCAGCACTCGCTGGAGCACATGGGAAATCCCTCCCTCCTCTCAAACAGAACTAGAGCTAATGCAGCTGGTCTCAGGGACGCAGATGCTAGTGTGTCTAGATTTCTGAGTCTGCTTGTGAGGTCACGGGTACTTCTGGGGCAAAAACGGGGCTTGAAGCTTGGATCTGAACTGAGGGACAGTATCTGGAGTTCTGCACCGAAGGGAATTGACTTGTAGATCAGCTGGGAGGTTATTGCGATAGCCCTGGTGCCCTGCGCCTCCAGGGGGCCGGAGTCCTGTGGGAGTGCATAGCTGGCATTTTTGGCTTGAGATGAGGAAGTCTCTTGCTTCCTCTGTGAAAAGGCTTGAATTCAATGGCCTGTTGTGGTAGGATGGAGTCGGTCTTTCTCTCTCTTTTGGTAAAAGTGAAACAGAAATTTGGCTCCAGTTGTTACAAGGTGGTGGGCAGATGAGCTCTCTGTTGGAGGAAAGCCTGTTTAAGAGCCTGTGGTCACATTTTTGTCCGACATCATCAAGAGCACAGAGAAGCCGTGTTTCCGCCTCAGAGGAGTGAGCTTTCCTCTCGAAGTGACGCTCCAAAGACCAGCAAGAAGTGTCACAGCCCCATTTCATAGTAAGTTTCTTTTGACCTTGTGTTATGGTGGATAAATTCCCTGTTCTTTTTCAAGGGACGATGCCATCTCCAGACAGTGGTGCCGCTAAGCACCTTCCCGGGCCTGGGGGGCACTGATTGGTGGTGAGATGACCAGGCAGAGGGGCAGGTGCCTGGGCTGTATTTCTTCCTGGGCATTAGTCTGGCTGTCTCCGAAATGGGCTCGTCGTCCCTCTGCCCTCTTCCTCCGGTGCAAAGGATGCTGGGAGAGCATGAGAACATAAGTTCAGAAGGGAATTTACGCTGCTCTTTCATTCTCTGCCACATTTTGTTTTCTCCGAGTTGGGTCTTTTGTCAGCATGTTCTTTGGAGTAGAACTTGTCTAGGGTTGACTTTGGTTTCTTAGTTGAAGAAGGAACTGGGTAGTGTGCAAATGCAGGTGGGCTGGGATCAGCTATGCAGAGTGGTGAAATGAGTGCGTGCACAACCACACAGTTGGTTGGATGTGACGAAGAACTCAGAACAGCACAGATGAGGGCTATTTCCTCCAGAAACTAAGTCGCTCCTGGGCTGTGAAGGAGTTGAGGTCCATGAAAAGCATTGGCAGTTTAAATATACGATCTAAAAAATCTTCTTCCTCACCAGCCAAACCCTGAGGGCAGGATTCAATACCAACCTCAGGGGAGAGGCATCAGTGAGTGAGGGAGGCCTGGGTCAGAGTTTGGCTCAGATCCTGTGACCTTGGTTTAACTTTCTCCAGAACATGGACCAGTCTGCACAGCCACCCTCATGTCAGCCGGCCCAGCTGAAGGGCACCCATACCTGAAGTTTCTGTCATGTTCACCTTGCTTTAATAAAAGCATTTGTAAGTCTGAGGTCCTCTTATACTTGGGTTGGTCAGTGATTGCCTCTTCACTAAGAACCATAGATGAGCGTGGCTGTCATCCTTGGGAGCTAGGGGGAAGGAGAGGGGTTTCTCTGTAAGAATTCAGGGAAGGAAGGCCAATGGAAGGAAGTTGGAGGGAGGCAGCTTTTGTCCCAGATATAAGCAGCCAAGAATGGAAAAGGCTGCCCTAGTTGGTTTGACTCAGTGGATAGAGTATTGGCCCATGGACTGAAGGGTCCCAGGTTTGATTCCGGACCAATCAATGTGTCTCTCTCACATTGATGTTTTTCTCTCTGTTCCCCACCCCCCTCCCCACACTTTCGGCTGTTTTGAAGGGTGAGGTACCACCTACTGGGTCTTGTCTTAGATGGGAGTGGGGCTGGGATCTGCTAAGCCCTTTCCAGTTCTCAGAGGATATGCCTTTAGGTCCTGGGGTCTCATCCCCTCATCCCCTGGACAATTAATCTCTGAATTGCTAAAAGCCTTGTACTTTATCCCCACTCCACCAAATAGCTTGTCCTATTTCTCTCTGCAGCTGCAGACTCTTATCAAGAATTTTCCTCCATGTGGAGAACAGGAGAGAGTGGGAGAAAACCAGGGCTTTTTTATTAAAACAATTTTTAATCCTCACTCAAGGATATGTTTTTATTGATTTTAGAGAGAGAGAGAGAGAGAGAGAGAGAGAGAGAGAGAGAGAGAGAGAGAGAAATCCGCCCCCACTGGGAATCAACCCCGCAACCTTGGCAAAGGCCCTGACTAGGAATCGAACCTGTGATCCTCCTGTTTATGGGACAATGATCCAACTAAATGAGTCACACTGGACAGGGCAGAACCAGGACTATTACACTTTTTAAAAATTTATTTCAGAGATGAAGGGAAAGGGAGGGATAGAAACATCAATGATGAGAGAGAATGATGAGAGAGAATCATTGATTGGCTGCCTCCTGTATACCCCACACTGGGGATCGAGCCCACGACCGAGGCATGTGCCCTTGACTGGAAATTGAACCTGGGACCCTTCAGTCTGCAGGCTGATGCTCTGTCCACTGAGCCAAACCAGCTAGGACAGGACTATTATACTTTAAATGAATGAATCTACTGACCGTAGGCATCTAGAACATTTAGCAGGTTGCAAAATGCCAGAAGGGCTTGTTAAACACAAAATGTTGGCTCTGTCCCAGAATTTTCAGTTTGGTAGGTCTGAGGTGGGGCCTGAGAATGGGCATTTATAACACATTTCCAAGGAGGGCTGCTGCCACTGGTCCAGGGACCACACTTGGAGAACCACTGCCCTAGAGGAGGGCGACCCAGCCAGCCCACTCTCAGTGAGGCCCACATCTGGAAGGGGCAGATTAATAAGCATTAGGGACCATCGTCCTCCTTCTCCACTGCTTCCGCTTTCTCTTTAATTAAGGTCCATTGTCCCTGCTGAGGGGCCTCCAAAGAAAACTCTGAGCCAGGCCACTGTGTCTCAGGTCCAAGACACCTCCTCCAGGAAGCCTCCGTGGACCTCCAGGATTAGATGTCATTCATGATCGTTACCACACATAGTTCACAGTTCGTTATCGTTAATTCATATGCTTTCTTTTTTTTTTTTTAATATATTTTATTGATTTTTCACAGAGAGGAAGGGAGAGAGATAGAGAGAGTTAGAAACATCGATGAGAGAGAAACATCCATCAGCTGCCTCCTGCACATTCCCCGCCGGGGATGTGCCCGCAACCCAGGTACATGCCCTCGACCGGAATCGAACCCGGGACCTCTCAGTCCGCAGGCTGACGCTCTATCCACTGAGCCAAACCGGTTTCGGCTCATATGCTTTCTTAATTCACATCTTTCTCCCCGCCCCACCCCCCCCACCCCCCAGATGGTAAACTCCACAAGGGCAGGATTTAAGAAAGGTAGGAGAGAGGTGAAGAGGTTGGGTGGGGAATGGTGAGCTACTTGCTAGCTCCAAGCCTTAACCACCACATCCATAAAATAAAGAGCTAAAGCCACGGAGTGGGACAGAACCGAATTCAAAACCCAGCTCTGTTCCTGCTGCATTTCTGTGAGCACGTGGCTTAGCCTCTCTCAGCTTCAGTCCCTGGGCATAAGGGAGTGGGTTCCACTTCCTAAAGTTGGGGAGCTCTGGAGTGCATCCCGGGAAGTCTCTCCATGGGTGCCTGGCAGACACGAGGGCTCAGTGAACCTGAGCTACCATTGTCACCATCATCTTTATTATACTCTCCACCATTGTCACCAGTCCGTGCACCACTCAAGGTTCTGTGAGGT
>NW_005880015.1:0-6610 GCF_000147115.1 Myotis lucifugus | reverse complement strand
CTTTGAAATGTGCCTTATAAAAGCCAAACATAGGCATGCAATTTTTTTTTCCTCTGGGTCCCAGAATTCACAATTTAGAAAGAAAAAAGCAACCCTTTCAGCTCAATACAGTTTGGGCCACAGGATTTTGAGATTAAGAGCCTCATGTTCAATGTCTGGAAAAGATTTTCAGAACAAGGTTATTCAGTTCTATAGATTTATGACATGGAACGAATAGGGAACAAATAGTTTTCCTCAGTCTGAAAGTTCTATTCATGTTGAAAGAAGAAAGTCTATTCCATTGTTCTCTTTCTATCAGATTGCCAATTTTTGCTCTGCTGGGTTGATTAAATTCAATGTTTGAAAACTCCAAAAATATTTGAATAAAAGAGGCCAAATACACAGATGATTGTGATTTAAATTCCAATGGGTTTTGCTTCATTTTCAGTGTTGCTTTTCATATGAGATTAAATTAGAACTTCTGCGAATATTGTGTTCGAAGTTCTCAAACAATATGTCTTCTATTAACTTTGACTTTCTTATTAGTTTTCAGATTGACTTTGCCAGTACATTGCTCACAGATATATCCTGAGAGACAAATATCTACTCTGTTATTTACTTGAATGTTTCAAAATATTTACCACAATCTCTAGACATGCAACCTCCTAGAGGAAATAAATAAAAAGCAACCATCTTCCTCAGCGTTTTCTTGGATCAGCTCCAGACAATGAGCTCTATCAAAAACCATTGTCTCCCAACTGCAGTCCACCTTGCTTAACTCCCAACTGCTGTCTAACTACTTGTCCAAGTCAATGTCAGCAAGTTGCTATACATCACCTTTAAGTCGCCCGGCAGGCTCTGTAAAGAAATAGAAAGAAGATGTTCAGAATTTCTTTTAAAAATATTTTAAATCTTATTGAAGTAATAGAAAAATACTCATGAAATATACATATTTTTTTTTTTAGAAAAAGAGTGACTACAATCAAATGTTGATTGTGGGATTCTAGCATCAAATATGAGAGAAGATGAGAAGAGAGAGAGAGAGAAATAACTGTCCCAGAGATTCTTAAATTGGACTTGGAAGAATGAGCAGAAGTTACCCAGGCTAAACAACAAGATGGATAGAGTCTGTTCACTAGCAGAATGATTGCATGGGAGCAGTGGCTATCCAAGGTCATAGAAAGATAATTTTTTCAATAGTCTTAAGTTAGTATGTAAATAAAGAAACATCTAGTGAGCACTTCCTATGTGCCAAATACTGTGTGATGCACTGGGCATAGGCTGAGTAAACAATACAGGTCTGGAATTGCAACATGAGATTACAGTCTAGCTCAGGAGTCATATTAAATATATAGGTACTAGTTAGTACTAATAAAACTAAGTTCACCAGGTTTCATGAAGGAGTAACATGCTAAGGGAACGTAAGTTTGAGTGTCTGCATGAAGGCCAGTGTACTTGAGAAGACAGGAGTGGGAGGGTAGCCATACCTGAGCCTGGAACATCTCCCAGGGACCAGGCCATGCTAATCTTTCTGTATATGTTATACTTTATCCTAATGATAACAGGCAACTCTCTTAGAGATTAAACACAGTGATGACCAGATTAGATTTGGGTGATGCAGAAGATGAAGTTAGAGCACTGAATTTTGATCAGCACGTTCCAATCCTATCTCCTCTCCCTGGCCATTAACTGTCTCTATTACTTAGATTTTGGACTCATCATTGTAAAATGGAATAATGTCATATAAATCAGATGAGATCATGTATGTAAAAGTGAATGACAAAGTGGCATTCAGTGTACACATGGATGTCAGAGACTACTATTTACTCTCTCATTCAAGCCTGTATCATCAGCCACTAAGAACATGCCTTTATCATCACACAGGGCCCAGTAAACAGTATTGAATTGAACACACACACACACACACACACACACACACAGAGTCCAAGCTTCAGAATCCCTTCCTCCAAAGGTCACCTTCCTCCCATTGCAGTGGGAAAGCAGTTTGGTCTCACATCACTCCGGGCTCATTCTCTAGTGGGCACAGAACCACACGGTGACTGTTGGGAACAGATCCCATAAACTAAGCTCTTTCTTTTGTCACTGCTTCAATCACACCCCACTGGCAGACTCCTGCTCTGGACAGAAAAGAATCCGGTGCTGTGTCCTCAGTGTCAGTGTTTGTCATTATGAGCTGCCACCTCAGCCATGGCTTCCAGCGCCCTCTCCAGCTCACGGCGGCTGGACTGCAAAGGGTCTCTGGCCTCAGCCACACACTGTTTCTAAGCCAGCCACTGGCCCACATTCTTCTTGGCTTTAATGCTGAAATTCTGTCACCAGTGCTAATTCCCCTTCCCTCCTGGGAAAATCTTCGTGGGTCCTCCACATTCTTTACTACCAGTTAACCTCAGCCACCTTAGCAAAGTTCTGTAACATTAAATTTCCAAAAGGAAGAGGTTCAGAGTACAATGAATCCCTTCCCAACAATGAGGTTCCTTTGGGCCTTCATACCAAAATACCCACTTTTTCCCAGTAGCTGGTTCTACAAAGTCAGGGATATTTTGAGCCAGAATCTTTCCTAAGCCACAAACGGTGCTGTTACCCATTTGTCTAATCCCATAGGCCAGTTTCTTACCTGGTTGCATACTACCTTTTAAGGATAAATTAGTTTACTTCCTTTTTTTAATTCTATGTTTTATTTTTTAATGTAAATTATTTCTTGTTTAAAGTATTACATAAGTCTTCTTTTTCCCCCATTGACTTCTCCCCGGCTGCCCCCACCCCCCAGCACATGCCCTCATCACTCCCGCACCCCTGTCTGTATCCATTGGTTTTGCTCATATGTGTGCATACATAGTTTACTTTCTTAAAACTATATCAATCTCAAACACATAGGCCCTGCTATTACTTTGTTTCCATCTTGTGTCAAAATCTAATTTCTTATGCTCTATATTCACTTTGGGGATAACTTTATTAAGGCAATGAGGTCTAGCTTTTTTAGGCCTCTGTAATAGTTGTGATCAATATATGATAAACATTTGTTGAATCTGATGTAACTATTCTGGCAAGGAACTATTTTTGTGGCCTACTCAGCAGTATCTATTTTAAAGTCTTCTTAAGGAGCAAACTTAATTCCCTCCACCTAAGGATTATCTTCTCGGCTCTTCTAGTTTCTCCACTCTGTCCAAATCTAATTGACAGCTTCTTGGACACTCCACGCTATAAAAAGCAGTAGAAGTTTCCTTCACTGAGAGATGACAAATCTGCCTGATGATGCTCATTCAGGAAGAGAGAAATGAAGTCTTTTCATCTCTTACAAATAAATGGCTGTTACTGCAAGGGTGGGGATGCATATGGCTTCTAGTGAGGCTGTTGATTTGGTGACATGGCATCAGTGCTAGGTATTTACCTGTTTTCAATGTTGTTGAGTCCCGGGACAAATTTCCCAGCATGGATAATGAATTCCCACTTCTAGTTTTTTTTGTTTTGTTTTTTCTGGGAAACAGCTCTCTCTTTATTCATGCTATTTTAATGTTATTGGTCCGGCAGGGTTGATGCACTGCTGATGAAGTGATGATCACAGTCGTAAGAATTTTATTTAGAATTTGCCGTGGCCAGTTTGGCTCAGTGGATAGAGCGTTGGCCTGCTGACTGAAAGGTCCCAGGTTCGATTCCGGTCAAGGTCATGTATCTTGGCTGTGGGCACATCCCCAGTGGGAAGTGTGTAGGAGGCGGCTGATCGATGTTTCTAACTCTCTATCTCTCTCCATTCCTCTCTGTAAAAAATCAATAAAATATATTTTTAAAAGAAGAATTTACCTTTAAAAAAATAATTTTTTTTAGAATTTAAAAGATCAAGCATAGGTGGGCTTTCTCAAGGAAATTCTAGGTGCCATTTGTTTTTCAACTGTCACAAAAGTTAGTATTTCCATTTTCATACACAGATAAAGTAGAAACAGTTTTAAAAGATTTTAGACAAACTGATGAAGATAAATCCAGGTTGGTTTTTTAAAGGGAAAAAAATGCAGTAGTTGCCCCCATATGCAGGCAATGCATTCCAAGACCCCCAGTGGATGCCTGAAATTGTGGATAGTACCAAACCCTATATGTACTATGTTGTTGTTTTTTCCCTATACAGACATACCTTTGCACATAAAGGAAGCACTATATGGCTTCTCTTTGGCATGTCCAAATTTCTAGTATCTCTACTCTTGTTCTTTGGGGCCTTTATTGAATAATATAAGGGTTACATGAACACAAGCACTGCAGTACTGCAGCAGTCCATCTGATAACTGAGATAGATACTAAGATAGATAGCCTTTACAGTATGATTACACTGGAAGAAAGAATGATTACAGGATGGGATGGAGCAGGATGGTGTAAGATTCATCAAGGTACTCAGAACAGTGCACAATTTAAAATTTATAAGTTCTTTATTTCTGGAATTTTCCATTTAACATTTTCAGATATGGTTGACCTCGGATAATTGAAACTACAGAAAACAAACCTATGGTTAAGGGAGGACTACTGTACTTTGTTGTGAGTGACCCATGTCCCGCGTGGTTCAAGGTTCGGGCTCTGGAAAAGGGGCCACACGCAAATGACAGAGATGAGACAAGAAATAATAATTTGGAAATTGGGGGGCCAAGCAGGAGCCCAAAGCAAGAGAATGGATTCCGCTTGGGCTCAGGCCTTGCCATCCTTTTATTCAGTTTTGGATATACCTAAAGCCCTTAGGCAGGCAATTTCCAGTAACAGACAGACTATCTTATCAGTAAGGATTTACATGACTATCTGGTGGTGAAGTTGTTTCAGCTACCATTGTCTCGACTAAACAGTGGGTGCATAGCTCTGACCTTTGCCAGGGCTCAAGGGTCACCAGCATTCTGGGCTCCTTGTCCACACCTTTCTGCTAGTGAAGACAATCGGCGGTTTCCCACACTGTTAATAAATCTCTAATATCTTGCCATTGATACCTTGGGGTATAGTTACAGCCTTTCATAAATGTCATTGAACCAATGAGTTCTCAGTCCTGTACAAATTCTTCATCCTTCAGGTACATGATATTCTGAACCCCTCATCAGGGTCTTTAAACTTGTTGCTCTGTCAATTTACCTGGTTATCAGATTATTGTAAATTAGAGCCTGGACTACTTGCAGTCAAATCCTGGGTTTACCAAGGGTTTGATTATGCAAAATAGTCAATGATTTTGTCATTATAACATAGTCACATGTAACATATGTACAATCAATGTAACATGGTCAAATGATTTTCATTATGTAACACTGTCAAATGACTATAACTAAGTGACATTGTGCTTTAGTTTCCTGTGTAAAATGAAGATCAAAATGATGAGTGCAATACCGATAAGTAAAAATATATGAGTGAAAACAAAAACTTTTGGTATCCAGTCTGGCACATAGCAAATCCTATATAATAAAGAGCTAATATGCTAATTAGACCAAATAGCCAAATGACCATCCGGATGACATTCCAGACGACCATCTGGAGGACCTTCCAGATGAAGCCGGGGCTGCGAGGGCTGGCTGAGGCTGCAAGGGGCTGCGAGGGCCAGCTGGGGCAGCCAGGGCTGCGAGGGCCAAACCCCTTGCACGAATTTCGTGCATCAGGCCTCTAGTATTATATAATCTTTAGTTATTTACTGCTTGACAGATATATAGTAGAGCAAAATGATAAGTTCAATTTCATAAAGTTCTTTTTTAAAGTTTATTTATTATTCAATGGAATAAACTTTAATTTGTTATTTATCTAGATAAGTCGGAAAATTTGATTGGAAAAAGTAAATCTATCCTATTATGGAATATTGCTCTCTGTTTCTGGGCATTTGATACCAGGGTCCTAGTGAAACCCTATAGATACCCAAAGGACATGGTTCCTGAAATGAGATATTGACTGCTAGTCCTCCTTGTATATTCAGCATCTCTGGGAGAAATCCTAGCTATTGTTTGGAGCATCATCTGGGACCTAATGTTCAACCTTAATTCTCTAATAGCTACCAGAACTTTCCATTGATGTGCCTGTTTTTCCTTCTGCTCATGTATCTGATCACTCATTTATGTACGTTATATAATTATATGAGCAAGCTGTTTTCTGCCTTAGGAACCAGTGCTGGACAAGAACCTTTCATTGATGACCTGACCCAAGTTCATTCTAAACTTGTCATGTGGTCCTCATTCTCAAACCCTCGATTTTTTTACCTTGATTATTTTGAACTTATTCTTTAGGTATTTTGTCTCACTCCAGTCTTGCCTTAGCCTTTTCCTTTGTAAAAACAATGGCTTGGATTTAGCTGTTTTATTCTGCAGCAGAAACATGTGTGAGGGCATGTTTGTGGATGGAGTGGGGCTTTATGCACCAGGGAGACAAAGAATGCACTGCTAGAGACAGAAAAAAAAAGAAAAAAGACAATTACCTGCTGATAGAGTGCAGCTTATTCAATGCAAAGCCAACTGACATGTGATGTGAGGGACATTTCCCGGGGTTGTATAACATCGCTTGCTGACAGCTACAGTGCCCAGTTTATCAGCAATCAGCTGAGAATTTCCATTTAGAAGTACAAGAAATAGATTTTTTTCTCTAAATTGGGGTTGTAGCAAGGGGACTGGGTGAA
>NW_005880014.1:0-6610 GCF_000147115.1 Myotis lucifugus | reverse complement strand
CACCATAAATTAGAAAATATGGAGCGGAATAAATGCAGGAGTGAGAATAAAAAGTTTGGTTTTAAACATCATTTATTCAAAGGCATTTTGGGGCCCTAACCAGTTTGGCTCAGTGGATAGAGCATCGGCCTGTGGACTCAAGGGTCCCAGGTTCGATTCCAGGCAAGGGCATATACCTTGGTTGCAGGCACATACCCAGTAGGGAGTGTGCAGGAGGCAGCTGATCAATGTTTCTTTCTCATTGATGTTTCTAACTTTCTCTCCCTCTTCCTTCCTCTCTGTAAAATATCAATAAAATATATTTTAAAAAGTCATTGAGGGGCAGGTATTTAGCAAGGAGGAAGAAAGGTGGAACTAATGAAAACACACAAGTGCAAGACATCCAGTTATAAAGTAAGTCATGGAGAAGTAATGTACAGCATAGGGAAAATAGTGTACATCGTAGTAACTTTGTATGGTGACAGATGGCTGTTAGACAAATTGTGGTATCCTATTATAAGGTGTATAAATACTAATTCACTGTGTAAAATACCTGAAATTAATATAATGTTATATGTCAACTATACTATAAATAAAACAATTATAAACATTAAAGGAGAGAATCCTTATGAAAGTGGTATTGTCATTTCTTCTAGAGGGTTCACACTTGCATTTGACTACATTTCCCATCACCTATCACTTAAATGATTCCAAAGCCATGCACAGCCATATTTATATACGTTCAGCTGTTATGTGTGCTTTCCTATGAGACCCTGAGTTCCCTGAGGTCAGGGCCACTCATTTACCTTTTATTACCAGATCCTAGCAGAGTGCCTGCCATCAGTTAATATGTGTTGAGTAAATGAGGGAATAGGTGAATAAGTCAATGTAAAATAGTGAGTGGAGTGATCTCATTAAGAGATATAATTAAGAGAAAAGAGAGGCTTGAAGACAGAATTTTAGGAGCTGCCACCAGAGATGAAGTAATAAAGAAACAAACATAGATAGCAAAGATCAAGTGGGGAAAACAGGAAGAATTCCAGAAAAGGAATACAGGAAGAGCTTCCAGAAGATTATTTATGGCACCATGTGCATCAAAGAAGTCAAGGAGAATGTGGGCCCAAAAGACCACAGGACTTCATGAGGAGCTGGTCATTTTTGATTTTCAGGAGCGAAGCTACTGTGGAATAGTGGGGACAGGAGCCAAGGAGCTCTTAGAAAGAGGGACATAAAAAGAATGATAGCAGAATTTTTAAAAATACAATCAGTGAAGGATATAGAGAATAACAGAAAGGTAGATTGCAGTAGTAGATCAGTCAAATAAAGGATTATTTACTAAACTAGAGGTCCGGTGCATGAAATTTATGCACTGGGGGGCGGGGTGTCCCTCAGCCCAGCCTGCACCCTCTCCAATCTGGGACCCCTCGTGGGATGTCCGACTGCCGGTTTTGGCCCGATCCCAAAAACTGGCAGTCGGACATCCCTCTCACAATCCAGGACTGCTGGTTCCCAACTGCTCGCCTGCCTGCCTGCCTGATTGCCCCCTAACCACTCCCCTGCCAGCCTGATCGATGCCTAACTGCTCCCCTGCTGCCCGATTGCCCACAACTGCCCTGCCCTGCCAGCCCAGTCGCCCCCAACTGCCTTCCCCTGCTGGCCTGGTCACCCCTAACTGCCCTCTCCTGCTGGCTTGGTTCCCCCTAACTGCCCTCCCCTGCTGGTCTGATTGCCCACAACTGCCTTCCCCTGCCAGCCATCTTGTGGTGGGCATCTTTGAGCACATGGGGGCAGTCATCTTGTGGGAGGGCTTGGCGGTCAATTTGCATATTACCTCTTTATTACATAGGACTAGAGGCCCAGTACACAAAAATTTGTGCACTCGGGGGTTGGGAAGGAGGGGGCCCTCAGCCCGGCCTGTGCCCTCTCGCAGTCTGGGACCCCTCGGGAGATAACGAACTGCTGGCTTAGGCCTGCTCCCAGGTGGCAGAGGGCAGGCCCAATTCCTAGGTGCAGCCCCTGGTCGGGCTCAGAGCAGGGCCGATTGGGGAGTTGGGGCGCTGCCCCCTGACATGCACAGAGCAGGGCGGATTGGGAGGTTGCAATGCCACCCTCAGTCACGCTCAGGGTAGGGCTGATTGGGGGGTTGGGGCACCACCCCCTGTCACACTCAAGGCAGGGTCGATGGGGAAGTTCGGCGCCACCCCCTGTCACGCACAGAGCAGGACCAATCAGGGGGGTTGGGGCTCCGTACCCTGTCACACACAGAGCAGGGCCGTGGGGGTGGGGGTGGGGCGCCGCCCTCTATCACCCACAGAGCAGGGCGATCAGGGTGTTGGGGCGCAGCCACTGTCACACTCAGGGCAGGGCTGATGGGGAGGTTATGGCTCTACCCTGTCACACACAGAGCAGGGCCCATGGGGGGGGGGCGTTGGGGCGCCGCACCCTATCACACACAGAGCAGGGCTGATCGGGGGTTGGGGCACCTTCCCCTGTCACGAACAGAGCAGGGCGGATAGGAGAGGTTGTGGCCCAGCCCCCATCACACACAGAGCCTCAGGGTGATCAGGGGGGTTTGGGCGCTGCCCCCTGTCACGCTGATCCGGTGCCAGGAGGCATATTACCCTTTTACTATATAGGATAGAGGCCTGGGGACTGGCTGGTTTGCCCTGAAGGGTGTCCTGGATCAGGGTGGGGGTCCCCACTGGGGTGCCTGGCCAGTCTGGGTGAGGGGCTGAGGGCTGCTTTCAGGCTGGTGGTTGTTGATTGAAGCTCCCAACCGCTCCTTTTTTTTATTTTATTCTGGGCCAGCTTTAGCTCTGGCTCTAGCTCTGAGGCTTCGTATCTGGTTTGTTTCGGTTCTATAATCGAAACAATGTATAACTTCAGCTCTGAGATCCCGGCGGCTATATTTGTTAGAATGTTTCAAACTGCCAGCTCAGAGGCCGGCAGCGGCAGGCGGGGAACGTTGGAGTCCTCCTTCACTGTAGCAAGCAAGCCTCATGTTTGCTTCCAGCTGCCTGGCTGCCGGCCACCATCTTGGCTGACAGTTAATTTGCATAAGGATATGCTGATAGCCAATGGGAAGGGTAGCGGTCGTACGCTAATTACCATGTTTCTCTTTTATTAGTGTAGATTATATGTTGGTTAGTTAAAGAGGGAAAAATGAACATGTCTAAACACATGGGAAGAGCCATTGTAACAGGAGATAATGAAGTTACATCTTGGAAAAGAATGTTAAGCAAAGTCATGTCAGTAAGGAACTATTTTTTCTAGCTTGGCTTACTTTCGTCCCTAATATAACACCCTTTAAAGAGGTAAATGTTGTAAATGTGGGCAAAACCAAGGCTTGTGAGAGCAGTATTCTGTTAAGCCTAATAGTAGTCGGTATTTGTCATAATTCATCACTTAGCAGCTTTTAATTACTTTCTCTATATTTTGTTAATTTTCTACATTATTAGACAGTCCTCATCTTCCCAACCTCCAGGGCAGCTGGGATGACGTTTTATGATCTAGATTCAACAAGTCAGACACACTGGAACATCCAGGAGTGCTCTGCATTGCCACTGTCCTTACACAAGCAACGATGAAGAGGTGTCAGATGTAGGAGAAGCGATCGTTGTAGGGATCATGCTCTTTATTTGATGGCTGTGGAGCAAGGTGTTTCCAAAAGGCAGTGGAAACATACCTGCCAGCAATGTGACCGATTAGTTCTAGCCAATTCCTAGCCTCTAGAGGACCTATGTTACCCAATTCTCCATGGCCCTCCATTCCTTTTCTAAATGAACTAGAGTGCCAACCAATGAATGAGAGTGCCAACAAAATTTTTCCCATCTTCAGGTCTAGAATCTTCAAATATATAATGAGGCAATGTTGACCCAGACCAGGGATGAATTATTAATAGTCAACCATGCTTTTCCTAGTTTTCACTCTAGCTATTGGTGGTAGAATTGGGCATTGAGGAATTTTAAAAATTATGGGGGTTTTAGGAACAAGAGGATAATAGGTATAAAATGATTTTTATCTTATGAAAAATTGTTTTCCTTAATAAAGAATATAAATGTTAATAGTTATTGTATAAAAATTTTGTTTACTATTCCTCATTTGCTAGAAAATTTTCAAGATCTTTCTATGTCACACTAATGGAATGCTTATAATTTATTTTTCTTTATCCTACAGAATGAAAGCCTGTGTTATTTTTAAAAAAATCTAATTTCACATCAAAGTATCTCAAGCCTTTTTAGTTTTTATTACATGGAGGTATCAACATCTATGTCCTAGGAGTCCCTGTTTGCAGAAACAAAGTGTAGTTTGGATGATAGAGATAGGAAGAGTTTTGGATAACACTTATTTAACATACTTACATATTTCAAAAAGGCATTTGAAAAACCAATCCTTGAGGGTTATTATATTTCAACCTTGCTTAGAATACCTCTCTAACCAGATGGTTTCATTCCTGATATACATGGCTCCATCTTTTTAAACAAGGGCAAAAGTGTACATCTAGGCCCATTTTTTCCTCACATTATTTTAGTTTAATTGCAACAACATCTTCTTTTCCTCCACCTTGTACTTTATCTCATAGTTCTTTCATCCTTGTTCTCTCTTTTAAAAAGTATTTCAAATACTAATATGAATGATTCTTAATGGATTCTCTCTCTGTGTGTGTGCACAAATGCATGCTTAAGTGTAAGTTTACATCTATATGTATGTCTAAGTATATAGTGGGCTCTGGTATAAACTTTGAATTCTTTTTCACTCAAGGATTATTGAATACCATGTTGAGCAGAGCTAGGAAAATACTTTCAGTTTGTTTTAGCCAATGAAACATCTCATACTATGAAAACAGAATGCTCTTCTTCTATGCCTCGTTATGCTTGCACTGCCACTGTCTGCAATAAATGTCACCTCTTTGTGTCACTATTTGCAGGAAATGTTTGGTTGTCACTTATGCATTCACTCAAAGGTCACAGAAAACAAACTTGATAAAGGTCACAATGTTCCATTGTTCTTCCTTTTAAAGAACTGATTTGGATAGTAATTACGTTTTATTACAATCTTTAGAATAGGACAATTACTTGAATCTTGAGTCAATAAAAATAGAATTATATGCATATTAACTCATTCATTTATTTAATCAACAAGAATATATTTATAAATTATTCATATTTATTTGGAGCAAAATGTGACTTTTTAGAACTAAACAAAGACATATAATTTGTATTTCCTGAACCTCTAGGCCGGGGTTCAAGTGTGAGAATTAAGGGGTTTGAAATGTATTTTTATCCCAAATATTTGAATAATTTCTTGTATATTAAGAGCTCTTAAACCAAGGACCATACAATAAAAAATAATTTTTGGATGGATTTGAGAGGGTCTGTGATTCCACTGAACCTATATAATATAATTTTCCTTTTATGGGAGAGTGATCATAACTTCCATCATATTTTTCTATGGGTCCATATCTCAAAACAGTTTTGAACTTTTTTTATGAACTTAAGAGTGCATTAAAATTTCCCTAATACACAAAGTAAAAAGGTCTCATTTTCTTATATCTGTATCCTTTTCCCCTCAATTATTAGATATTCTGATCAAGAAGGAGAGAGCTGCCTGGCCAGCATGGCTCAGTGATTGAGCATTGACCTATGAACCACAAGGACAGGGTTTGATTCCCAGTCAAGTCAGGGCACATGCCCGGTTGCACCTTACTCCCCAGTGTGGGGTGTGCAGGAGGCAGCCAATCAATGATTCTTTCTCATCATTGATGTTTCTCTCTCTCTCTCTCCTTCGCCCTTCCTCTCTGAAATCAATATATATATATATATATATATATATATATATATATATATATATATAAAATTTATTTTAAAGACTAGGGCTGGGAATAAATATTTAATTAAGCATCAATGTTGTAATCTAAATGCATGGTTTTCAAATCAATTGACTTTATTTTCTGCCTTTGTACTTTCTGTTCTTGTGTAATACGAATGATGGCATTATTTCCCACTTTTAATTGGAAGGATATTTACTACTTGGGGTCTGAGAAGAAAACAGATCACTCACAAGAAGCAATATAGATTTCATACTTTCTGTAGATACCTATACAATGTACTTCCAAGTTTCAATGATTCAAAAAGTAATTTTTAGAAATATTTCTATGCATAACTTTTTAAATTTTATATTTGTAATACTATTTTTATTACTATATTAAATATGGTATTACAAATGAACCACCCAAATTATTATAAAGGGAATTAAAACTTAGTGAACACATACTAAGGTTTAAATACTGAGTACATTAGTTTACATACATTATCTCATTCACTATTTCTAACACCTATAATGTAGATATTATTTCCCTAATTTTACAAATGAAACAACAGATTCAGAGAGTCAAAATTATTGTCCTATGTGACATTTCTGAATGTTTGAACGTGCTGAAATCTAAATTGAGTTGGGTTTTTTCATTAAATTTTTTTGAACACAGTCTCATTAAACATGAAAGTCAGCAAAAATATATTCACTGAAATTTAATATGAGATAATATAATTGTGAAAGAATAAGAACATTTATGGGTGATGGTTTAATTTGAATTCAAACATTAATTATTCTAAGGTATAAGATCACCAGTTGA
>NW_005880013.1:0-6611 GCF_000147115.1 Myotis lucifugus | reverse complement strand
CTTGAAATACTAGTGAATAGAGCCGTTCTATCTTTTATGTTCATGTTCAATCACGGGAGTTAGAGGTAGAATGCTGTGAAAAGGAAAGAGGTTCTTATAAATGGTTACAACCCTGACTACTCTACGTGATGGTTTTTCCGAGGAAAATTTTTTCAAACATTAAGAAATCCCTCTTTTTAAAGCACAGAATTTTGTGTATGAAGCTGATAAATGAAGAGAATACCGTTGATACTTACAGGTGATTCTTATTGACTGGCATTTTCTGAATGACACAGTTTAAATCCTGAATATTCCTGTATATACTTCCAGGAAAACTGTCTACTTTTGGTAGGACTCTTAAAATACCCAATGATAGTCCCGGGAAGAGATTAGAAACGTGTCAGAAACACTTGAAATCCCATTGAAAAGAGCCGTTCTATCTTTATGTTCATGTTCAATCCCGGAGATTTGAGGTAGAATGCTGAGAAATGACGAGAGTACTGATAATGTTAAAATCCTGACTACACTAGATGATGTTTTCCCGAAGAAAAGTTTTCCAACATTAAGAACTGCTCTTTATAAAGCTCGGAATTTGTGTATGAAGCTGATTAATGAAGAGAATACTGTTGATACTTACAGGTGATTCTGATTTGACTGGCATTTTCTGAATGACACAGTTTAAATCCTGAAGATTCATGTATATACTTCTAGGAAAACTAATTTTAGTAACACTCTTAGAATTCACGGTGATAGTCCCGGGAAATGATTAGAAACATGTAGGAAACACTTTAAATACTAATAAATAGAGCCGTTCAATCTTTATGTTCATGTTCAATTACGGAGATTAGAGGTAGAATGCTGTGAAATGAGGAGGGTACTGATAATGTTTACAATCCTGACTATTCTAGATGATGTGTTTCCGAAGAAAATTCTTTCCAACATTAAGACCTGCTCTTTATGAAGCTCAGAATTTTTGAATGAAGCTGATAAATGAAGAGAATACTGTTGATACTTACAGGTGATTCTCATTTGACTGGAGTTTTCTGAATGACACAGTTTAAATCCTGAAGATTCATGTATATTCTTCTAGGAAAGCTGTCTACTTTTGGTAAAACTCATAAAATACACAATGATAGTGCCGGGAAATGATTAGGAACATGGAAGAAACACTTGACATACTAGTGAAGAGGGCCGTTCTATCTTTATGTTCATGTTCAATCACGGAGTTTAGAGGTAGAATGCTGTGAATTGGTAAGAGTTCTGATAATGGTTACAATTCTGACTACTCTACCTGATGATTTTCCGAGGAAAGTTCTTTCAAACGTTAAGAATTGCTGTTTAGAAAGCACAGAATTTGTGTATGAAGCTGATAAATGAAGAAAATACTGTTGATACTTGCAGGTGATTCTGATTTGACTGGCGTTTTCTGAAAGACACAGTTTAAATCCTGAAGATTCATGTTTATACTTCTAGGAAAACTGTCTAATTTTGGTAAAACTCTTAAAATTCACGGTGATAGTCCCGTGAAATGATTAGAAACATGTAGGAAACACTTTAAATACTAATAAATAGAGCCGTTCAATCTTTATTTTCATGTTCAATCACGGAGATAAGAGGTAGAATGCTGTGAAATGACGAGAGTACTGATAATGTTTACAATCCTGACTACTCTATATGATGTGTTTCCGAAGAAAATTCTTTCCAACATTAAGAATTGCTCTTTATAAAACTCAGAATTTGTGTATGAAGCTGATAAATGAAGAGAATATTGTTTATATTTACAGGTGATTCTGCCTTGACTGGCGTTTTCAGAATGACACAGTTTAAATCCTCCAGATTCATGTATATACTTCTAGGAAAGCTGTCTACTTTTGGTAAAACTCGTAAAATACACAATGATAGTGCCGGGAAATGATTAGGAACATGGAAGAAACACTTGAAACACTAGTGAATAGAGCCGTTCTATCTTTATGTTCATGTTCAATCACGGAGATTTGAGGTAGAATACGGTGAAATGGTAGGAGTTCTGTTAATTGTTACAATTCCGACTATCTAGATGATGATTTTCCGAGGAAAGTTCTTTCAAAAGTTAAGAATTGCTGTTTATAAAGCACAGAATTTGTGTATGAAGCTGATAATGAAGAGAATACTGTTGATACTAACAGGTGATTCTCATTTAACTGGAGATTTCTGAATGGCACAGTTTAAATCCTGAATATTCCTGTATATACTTCCAGAAAAACTGTCTACTTTTGGTAGAACTCTTAAAATACACAATGATAGTCCCGGGAAATGATTAGAAACGTGTAAGAAACACTTGAAATACTAGTGAATAGAGCCGTTCTATCTTTATTTTCATGTGCAATCACTGAGATTTGAGGTAGAATGCTGTGAAATGACGAGACTACTGATAATGTTTACAATCCTGACTACTCTAGATGATGTGTTTCGGAAGAAAATTCTTTCCAACATTAAGAACTGCTCTTTATAAGCTCAGAATTTGTGACTGAAGCTGATAAATTAAGAGAGTACTGTTGATACTTACAGGTGATTCTCATTTGACTGGAGTTTTCTGAATGGCACAGTTTAAATCTTGAATACTCCTGTATAAACTTCCAGGAAAACTGTCTACTTTTGGTAAAACTCTTAATATACACAATGATAGTCCCGGGAAATGATTAGAAATATGGAAAAAACACTTGAAATACTAGTGATTAGAGCCGTTCTATCTTTATGTTCATGTTCTATCACGGAGATTAGAGGTAGAATGCTGTGAAATGGTAAGAGTTCTGTTAATGGTACAATTCAGACCTACTCTAGATGATGATTTTCCGAGGAAAGTTCTTTTCAAACATTAAGAATTACTGTTTAGAAAGCACAGAATTTGTGTATGAGGGCTGATAAATGAAGACAATACTGTTGATTCTTACAGGTGATTCTGATTTGACTGGCATTTTCTGAATGACACAGTTTAAATCCTGAACATTCATGTTTATACTTCTAGGAAAACTGTCTAATTTTGGTAAAACTTAAAATTCACGGTGATAGTCCCGTGAAATGATTAGAAACATGTAGGAAAAACTTCAAATACTAATAAATAGAGCCGTTCAATCTTTATGTTCATGTTCAATCACAGAGATTAGAGGTAGAATGCTGTGAAATGACGAGAGTACTGATAATGTTTACAATCCTGACTACTCTACATGATGTGTTTCCGAATAAAATTCTTTCCAACATTAAGAACTGCTCTTTATAAAACTCCGATTTTGTGTATGAAGCTGATAAATGAAGAGAATACTGTTGGTACTAACAGGTGATTCTGATTTGACTGGCATTTTCTGAGTGACACAGTTTCAATCCTGAAGATTCATGTATATACTTCTAGTAAAACTGTCTAATTTTGGTAAAACTCTTAAAATACACAATTATTGTCCCGGGAATAGATTAGAAACGTGTAAGAAACACTTTAAATACTAATAAATAGAGCCGTTCAATCTTTATTTTCATGTTCTATAACGGAGATTTGAGGTAGAATGCTGTGAAATGAAGAGAGTACTGATAATGTTTACAATCCTCACTACTCTAGATGATGTGTTCCGAAGAAAATTCTTTCCAACATTAAGAACTGCTCTTTATAAAGTATAGAATTTGTGTATGAAGTAGATAAATGAAGGGAATACTGTTGATACTTACAGGTGATTCTCATTTGACTGGAGTTTTCTGAATGGCACAGTTTAAATCCTGAATATTCATGGATATACATCCAGGATAACTGTCTACTTTTGGTAGAAATCTTAAAATACACAATGATAGTCCCGGGAAATGATTAGAAACATGGAAGAAACACTTGATATACCAGTGAATAGAGCCGTTCTATCTTTATGTTCATGTTCAATCACGGAGAATAGAGGTAGAATGCTTTGAAATGGTAAGAGTTCTGATAATGGTTACAATTCTCACTACTCTACATGATGATTTTTCGAGGAAAGTTCTTTCAAACGTTAAGAATTGCTGTTTATGAAGCACAGAATTTGTGTATGAAGCTGATAAATGAAGAGAATACTGTTGATACTTAGAGGTGATTCTCATTTGACTGGAGTTTTCTGAATGACACAGTTTAAATCCTGAAGATTCATGTATATACTTCTAGGAAAACTGTCTAATTTTGGTAAAACTCTTAAAATACACAATTATAGTCCCGGGAAATGATTAGAAACATGTAGGAAACACTTTAAATACTAATAAACACTATGGTGTCGGGTGAATTTCCTGCCAAAATATAAGATGGCGCGTTAAAATGCCTATATCTTTTGAAGTATGGGTTCGATTGAAATGAAATATTTGGTAATACGCAGTTACAATCGACCCGAGTTTACACGTTTCCCGCACTCCACCGCAAATCTATATGAACCGAGTTTAAGACGGCTCCCGCGGAGTACGCGCAATTCACGCGAGCCGACTAAACTCGTTTCCTGCAACCCAAGTGTAAATAGAGCCGTTCAATCTTTATTTTCATGTTCAATCACGGAGATTAGAGGTAAAATGCTGTGAGATGACGAGAGTACTGATAATGTTTACAATCCTGACTACTCTAGATGATGTGTTTCCGAAGAAAATTCTTTCCAACATTAAGAACTGCTCTTTATAAAGCTCAGAATTTGTGAATGAAGCTGATAAATGAAGAGAATACTGTTGATACTTACAGGTGATTCTCATTTGACTGGAGTTTTCTGAATGGCACCGTTAAAATCCTGAATATTCCTGTATATACTTCCAGGAAAAGTGTCTACTTTTGGTAGAACTCTTAAAATACACAATGATAGTCCCGGGAAATGATTAGAGACATGGAAGAAACACGTGAAATACTAGTGAATAGAGCCGTTCTATGTTTATGTTCATGTTCAATCACAGAAATTTGAGGTAGAATGCTCTGAAAGGACGAGAGTACTGATAATGTTTACAATCCTGACTACACTAGATGATGTTTTTCCCAAGAAAAGTTTTTCCAACATTAGGAACTGCGCTTTATGAAACTCAGAATTTGTGAATGAAGCTGATAAATGAAGAGAATACTGTTGATACTTACAGGTGATTCTCATTTGAATGGAGTTTTCTGAATGGCATAGTTTAAATCCTGAATATTCCTGTATATACTTCCAGAAAAACCGTCTACTTTTGGTAGAACTCTGAAAATACACAATGATAGTCCCGGGAAATGATTAGAAACATCGAAGAAACACTTGAAATACCAGTGAATGGAGCCGTTCTATCTTTATGTTTATGTTCAATCACGGAGATTAGAGGTAGAATGCTGTGAAATGACGATAGTACTGATAATGTTTACAATTCTGAGTACTCAACATGATGATTTTTCGAGGAATGTTCTTTCAACAGTTAAAAATTGCTGTTTATGAAGCACAGAATTTGTGTATGAAGCTGATAAATGAAGAGAATACTGTTGATACTTACAGGTGATTCTGATTTGACTGGCATTTTCTGAGTGACACAGTTTAAATCCTGAAGATTCATGTATATGCTTCTAGGAAAACTGTCTACTTTTGGTAAAACTCTTAAAATACACAATTATAGTCCCGGGAAATGATTAGAAACACGTAGGAAAAACTTTAAATACTATTAAATAGAGCCGTTCAATCTTTATTTTCATGTTCAATCACGGAGATTAGAGGTAGAATGCTGTGAGATGACGAGAGTACTGATAATGTTTACAATCCTGACTACTCTAGATGATGTGTTTCCGAAGAAAATTCTTTCCAACATTAAGAACTGCTCTTTATAAAGTATAGAATTTGTGAATGAAGCTGATAAATGAAGAGAATACTGTTGATACTTACAGGTGATTCTCATTTGACTGGAGTTTTCTGAATGGCACAGTTTAAATCCTGAAGATTCATGTATATTCTTCTAGGAAAACTGTCTAATTTTGGTAAAACTCTTAAAATACACAATTATTGTCCCGGGAAATGATTAGAAACATGTAAGAAACACTTTAAATACTAATAAATAGAGCCGTTCAATCTTTATTTTCATGTTCAATCACGGAGATTTGAGGTAGAATGCTGTGAGATGACGAGAGTACTGATAATGTTTACAATCCTGACTACACTAGATGATGTATTTCCGAAGAAAAGTTTTTCCAACATTAAGAACTGCTCTTTATAAAGCTCAGAATTTGTGAATGAAGCTGATAAATGAAGAGAATACTGTTGATACTTACAGGTGATTCTCATTTGACTGGAGTTTTCTGAATGACACAGTTTAAATCCTGAATATTCCGGTATATACTTCCCAGGAAAACTGTCTACTTTTGGTAAAACTCTTAAAATACACAATGATAGTCCCAGGAAATGATTAGAAACATGTAAGAAACACTTCAAATACTAGTGAATAAAGCCGTTCTATGTTTATGTTCATGTTCAATCACGGAGATTTGAGGTAGAATGCTGTGAAAGGACGAGAGTACTGAAAATTTTTACAATCCTGACTACACTAGATGATGTGTTTTTGAAGAAATTCTTTCCAACATTAAGAACTGCTCTTTATGCCGAAACCGGTTTGGCTCAGTGGATAGAGCGTCGGGCTGCGGACTGAAAGGTCCCGGGTTCGATTCCGGT
>NW_005880012.1:0-6612 GCF_000147115.1 Myotis lucifugus | reverse complement strand
CAGGTCAATGCTCAATCCACTGAGCAACACCAGGCAGGGCCAATTGTATTTTTTAATTCATCTTTGTTCCTAGCCCCCCAAACCCCTTCCCATCTGGCAACTACCAGTTCAGGAACAAGTACCATTGAACACGGTGGCAGCTACCTCAAGCCCAACATGGCAGCTAAGAGCAATGAACCATCTTGTTCAGTAGCAATTCAGGAACGCTTGCGTTTCATGGATAGGTTTAGAAAATGGGCCAACCCCTTGAAATGATTTTATGCAGTGCTTTATGGGCATGTGCCTATTCCCTCTTTGTTGAGCCTCTTAAATAGGTTCATGACTTAGTATTTGCCAGAGCCATTGGTGTATGGATAGGTTTTGGAGCTCTAACTTTCTTCAGGAAAATATTGATTGAAGATTAGAATGGCTCTCTGAAGGAATGATTATCTATGAGAAGAGCACCTCTCAGTGATTAGGGACCATGAAACTGAATCTTTCTCATACAAAATGTGATGTGGTAACCACAGATGTGACCCAGCTTACTTTATAGAGGCTGCACATTAAGGATTCCAAAGATTCTGCTTGCATCTTACTTTATCTCTTTGAATGAAGACCTTGGGTTGATTTAAAGAGCTCTTCCCATCTTCCCCTCAAAAGCTGGCTCCATAACATTCACTTTAATTTCCCTAGGAATTTAAAAGAACATAAAATGACAGGAAAGATGTCAGCTAATAAGAGGAGCTTGAAAGGGATGAGTTAATGTAACTAAGTTTAGAAGGAAATCCACAATTTTCTGTAAAAGAGCTGTGGTACATTTACATATGGAATACTATGCAGCAGTAAAAAAAATGTTGAAATAGCATGGAGGGACTTGGAGAGTATTATGCTAAGCAAAATAAGCCAGTGAGAGAAAGACAAGTATCACATGATCTCACTCACATAGGGAATCTAATGAACAAAATAAACTGATGAACAAAATAGATCCAGAGACATAGAACCATGGAACAGACTGCGGAATCCCAGAGGGAAGGCTAAGGAGGGAGGGTGGTTGGGAAGAGATTAACCAAAGAACTTGTATGCATATATGCATAACCCATGGACACAGACAATAGGGTGTGAAGGCCTGGGGTAGGGGGGCCGGAGCAGGCTAGAAGAGGTCAATGGGGAAAAAAGGGTACATACGTAATACTTTCAACAATCAAGATTTAAAAAAATAATCATATGTCACATGTATATATCTATCTTTGGTTAAAAACTACTGAAGATTTTGTTTAGGCCAAAATGTGGTCTTACATTGTTAAGTCAAAAACATTCCAGGTGTCTGGCTGGTGCGGCTCAGTGATTGAGTGTCAACCCATGAACCAAGAGGTCACTGGTTCTATTCCCTCCAGCCAGTCTGTTGATGTTTCTCTCCCATTGATGTTTCTAACTCTCTCTCATTCTTCCTTCCTCTCTCTCTGAAAATCAATAAAAACATCCTATATAATAAAAGGTTAATATGCAAATTGTCCCCTCCACCAGGAGTTTGACCAGGGGGTGGGGCTGGCCAGCCAACTGCCCGCGGCCCCTCCCCCCAGTGGGCCCGGCCTGATTGGGGCGGGCTGACTGGACCCCACTTGTGCACGAATTTGTGCACCGGGCCTCTAGTTTATATATAGTTTTTATTTTAAACATTCCAAGTATTTTGGAGGGCAGTCTGTAGCTGTCCATTTCAGGTGCAAATGCAGGAAGGTTTTTGCCCAATTTTGACTAAATTGCCGATAATTACAGGTAGTTGCCACAAAAGCAATAGATCTATTGAAATCTGGGATGTGTGTGTCCTTGGTTTGGACCTGGTGTCACACGTCGCCAACCTAACTTCTGTACTGATCTCCTCGGAGTACATGGGTATAGTCTGTGTTTGGGAGTGCTAGGGGCATTTTGACATTGGTGTGACTAACTCTTCCCAGACCATGGCCCTCTTTTAAATTTCTTCAACATCCTCATCGAGTGCTCTGCATAGTTTTCTGTTTGGCATCTGGTTTGATGTAGTTATATTTCATCACAGCTTCACTGAGAGCTTTTGCAAATTTCTTTGATGCTAATTTAGTTGCTTTAAACTCTTTGGAGGGGAAAAAAGAAACAAAACCAGGGGTACAATAAACTTTGATTACCAGATTCCTAAACACTGAACCGCTCAAGTAACCCATACTTATCATTAGTTTTTGAGAATGGAATTTATAGGAGGAACCTGGGAAGCATTGTTACTGTTGCTGTTCAGATACAGAGGGAAGGGTGCAGAGCCAGAGGCCAGAAAACCCTTGTGGATTTGGATGAATGCTGCACTTCCCAGGACATCTTGAGAAGAGGCTGTAATTTTTAAGCAAGATGAGGTGGTTCGTTTTGCAGAAATTTTTAAAATAATGCCATGTAGAAAGCATTTCAGTGAAAATGGAACCTAAAGGAATACAAGGAATGAAGTGCACTTCTTCCTTAACCAGCTATCTAGACAGCCTACTCCCCATAGTATGAAACTTTAGAACTACCTATATTATCTCAGCTTTTTTTATTCTTTATTTTTTTTAAGTAATATGTGCTCATTGAGAGATCAAGAAATGCATAAAGAAAAGCCTGAACATGTCCAGGAATCTCACCTCCTAGTGTTAACCTTTGTTAAGATTTTGTTATATATTTAGTTTTTCTCTCCATTTTCTTGCCTACATCTTTAGGTACCCATATGGTGAGAGCATTTTCCATATCATGTACCACTCTTCTCCAACTTCATTTTAATGGAAATGTCCAATCCTCTATCATTGGACATTTATGTTTTTCTTTTCTTTTTCCAATTGTAAATAAGGATGTGATGAAAATCAAAAATACAAAACAAAACAAAAACCAAAAACACCTTTACGTCTTAAAGAAATCTTACCAAATTAGCTCCAAGAAATGAAGTAACTTATAATTCCATGAGATGTTTATGAGTGTCCATTTCCAGGGATACTTGTCAACATTAGTGATATATTTTGAAGAAAATATGATAGGTGAAAACTTCACCTCGTTTTTAAAATTTTTAATCGAAATCCTATATAATAAAAGCCTAATATGCTAAGTGTCCGGTCGTCTGGTCGTCCATTCAACCAATCAAAGTGTAATATGCTAATGATATGCGAAGGCCGCTCAACTGCTCGCTATGACGAACACTGACCACCAGGGGGCAGAAAGTTGACCGGTCGACCAGTTGCCATGACATGCACTGACCACCAGGGGGCAGATGCTTCGACCAGTAGGTTAGCTTGCTGCTGGGGTCCGGCCCATCGGGACTGAGTGAGACAGGCTGGACATGCCCTGGAACCCTTCCACGGGCCCTCCCTGGCTAGCCAACCTCCCACATCCCTCCCCGGCTTCGATCATGCACCAGTATGGTCCCTTGGCCTGGCCTGTGCCCTCTCGCAAGCAATCCGGCTGAGGGCCCCGAGTGCATGAATTTCGTGCACCGGGCCTCTAGTATAATACAGAAAAAGTGCACATAACATATGTGAACAGCTTGATGAATTTTCCTAAAGTGAACACATCATGTAAACAGCAGCCTGATCAAGAAGGAAGCACTACCAGTGCCTGGAAAGGCCTTCTCATTCCCTAGCCAGTTACTCCCTCCTGTTCCAGGGCTTGCTCTGTTCGTGCTACTACCAATGGGCATTTGGTGGCTTCCAGTGTTGGCTGTTAACCACCCAACATTGATGATAATTCCTAATAGTTTTAGCTGATGATAATCCCTAATTGTTTTCCCAGGTGGTTGTACAGATTTACTCCTCATTCTTGTCAACACTAGGTCCTTTCTATTATTTAATTCTGGTTTTAATTTGTCCTTGATGACTAAGTGTATTAAACATCTTTTTAGATATTTATTGATCATTTGGACATACTCCTTCGTGAGATATCCGTTGAAGTCTTTATTTTTTTATTTTTTGTTAATCCTTACCTGAGGATATTTTTTCCATTGATTTTTAGACAGAGTGGAAGGGAGGGGAAAAGACAGAGAGAGACATTTGAGTATGGGCTAGGGATCAAGCTTGCAACCGAGGTACATGCTCTTGACAGGAATCAAACCTGGGACCCTTCAGTCCCAGGGTAGACGATCCAGCCACTGAGCAAAAACTGCTAGGGCAATTTATTTTGATTTTTAATGACAGAAACAAAAAAGATCTAAAACCACAGTTTCTGGAAAGAACCACTTGTTCTTGCTTGTTTTGTACCTCTCTTGGGCCTCAAACTTGGTCTCCCTTTGGGCTTGTGTTTTAGAGCAGGCTCTCTGATCCATCCTTGTTGATGACAGGTTTGTCCAAGGGGGTATTCAGAAGAGTACCTTGTGGGCCTGGGGTGATTGTAGGTATAAACTTTGACAAAAGACTTGACCTTTGACCTCTCGACAATTTCTTCTTTGGGGGATAAGAGTCAATTCTAGCCACTAGATCATGGCTGTGGGTATCTGAGGGGCCATTATCAATGTTCTCCAGGACGACCCCTTTGCGACCGGCTGGGACCAGCACCACCTTCTAGGGTTTCATAAACTTGCCAATTTTAACAGCACCCACTCGAGCTTAAGCAGAAAAGGAAAGAACCATACTTCCTCTAACCTTTCACACCAGGGAAAAGGTGATCTCTGAAGTCTTTTTTAAAAATTTATCTATATATATATACTAGAGGACTGGTGCACGAAATTCGTGCATGGGAGGGGGCAGGGGCATCCCTCAGCCCGGCCTGCACCCTCTTGCAATCTGGGACCCCTCAGGGGATACCCGACTGTCAGTTTAGGCCCGATCCCGCAGGGATCCCTGCGGGATCGGGCCTAACCCGGCAGTCGGACATCCCTCTCACAATCTGGGACCGCTGTCTCCTAACCACTAGCCTGCCTGCCTGATGGTCTCTAACTACTTGCCTGCCTGCCTGATCGCCCCTAACCATTCGCCTGCCTGCCTGATCACCCCTAACCACTCGCCTGCCTGCCTGAGCACCTCTAACTGCTCTCCTGCCTGCTTGATTGCCCCTAACTATTCACCTGCCTGCCTGATCACCCATAACCATTTTGCCTGCCTGCCTGATCACACCTAACTGCCCCTGCCTCGGCCCCAGCCGCAGCGGCTTCGTCCAGAAGAACGTCCGGAATGACGTCCAGAAGGTCATTCCTCTGTCCGGTCTAATTAGCATATTACACTTTTATTATATATATATAGTTAATCCTCACCCAATGATATTTTTTTCCATTGATTTTTAGAGAGAGTGGAAGGGAGGGAAGGGGGAGAGAGAGAGAGAGAGAGAGAGAGAGAAAGGGAAGGAGGAATAGAGAAACATTGATGTGAGAGACAGATTAATTGGCAATTGGTTGCCTCCCACACTTTGCCCCAACTGGGGTCAAATGATTGTTTATTAGTTCTGTCACTGATTTGCCATGATACCTATGATATTGTGATTTATAAGAAATATGTAATTGGTCATTTAGATGTCCAAAATATGTTTCTCATATATATATTTGGTCTTCCTCCATAATTCCTGGCTCACAGCTCCCAAAACTCTTGGAATTTCCTAAGTATTGAGTGATAAAGTTCTTTTGTTATGTTAATAAAGTGACTTTTGGAAAGCCCCTAAGGATGGGGGAGCTAGTTGCCAATGGAGCCAACCATTTGATTAGAGGGTTGGAACTTTCAACTCCACTCCAGACCTGAGGGTTGGGGTGGGGAGGGTAGGCAGCGAAATCCCCAAGGCCCAGTGATTTAATCAGTCATGCCTTTGCAATGAAGCCTCCATAGAACCCAAAGGACAGGGTCCCCAGAGCCTGCTGGTTGGTGAGCATGTGGGGAGAGTGGCCCCCCGGAGAGGGCAAGGAAGCTCTGTACTCTTTCCCCATACCTTATCCTATGCATCTCTTCCATCTGACTGTTCCTGAGTTACAGCCTTTTACAGTAAATCTGTGCTCTAGTAAGTAAAATGTTTCTCTGACTTAGGAGATGCTCTAGCAAATTAATTGAACCCGAAGATGGGGATGTGGGAACCCCTAGTATAGGTAACAACCTGGATTTGCCACTGGTGTCTGAAGGGGGGAGGGGGCAGTCGAACCCTTAACCTGTGCCACCTGATGTTATCTCTGGGTAGACAGAGTCAGAATTAAGTTAAATTCTCATGCACCCTGCTGACTTATGGAGAATTGTTTGTTTTATGTGTAGGACCCTCCCCCCAACATCAGAACTTGAGTCTCAGAACACCAAAAAGAATGCCTATTTCTGATACTGCCCTGCCTGCATATATTTTATAGCTTCTTTTTCTGAACTATTTTATTCTATTGACCTGTCTGTTCTTTAGCCAGTACTATCCTCTACCAGATGTTTTAAACCTACACATTTTATCTGATGGTACACATTATCGTTTATGATTCTTCCGTTTTAAATGCCCCTTGGCTCTTTTTCAGTTTTTGTCTTCTAGGTGAACTTTAGGAACATCCTTCTGGAATTCTGTTGTTTATGAATTCATTTATATGTAGTAAAAGCATAAAAACATGGGTGGATAACATCAGTTTCAGTAATAGCGTTTGCCTACGGAGGGTAGTAGGGAATGTAGACAGAATAAGGTGGGCGCAGCGCGTTCACATGTACCTGTACC
>NW_005880011.1:0-6613 GCF_000147115.1 Myotis lucifugus | reverse complement strand
CATGGGAAAAATCCTCAGGTGAGGATTAACAACAACAACAACAACAACAAAATATTTTTATTGGTTTCAGAGAGGACGGGAGAGGCAGAGAGACAGGAAAACATCAATGATGAGAGAGAATCATTGATCAGCTGCCTCCTGCATGCCCCCACACTGGGGATCGAGTCTGCAACCCAGGCATGTGCCCAGACTGGGAATTGAACCATGACCTCCTGGTTCATAGGTCAACGCTCAACCAATGAACCACACCTTAAGAGTAGGTACTGTTATCAACTTCACCTTACCGATGAGACTGAAACTTAAAGAAGTTAAATAACCTGCTCAAGGCCATACAACTTGCTGGTAAGGGAGCTAGGATTTGTTCCTAAACAATCGGACTCCAGAGCCCAGGCTCAAAGCCATTGCACTAATCAGAACCCCAGCATCACAGATGAGGAATCTGAGGCTCAAAGAATATTCCCGTCCGTCCTCCACCTTTCCCAGCTTCTTAGATCATCGTGGTCCTTATTCTCAGCAGATAACCTAGTTTCCCATCTTCTACCCTACTTAGCCCTTAGATGTTGGCATTTTAAAAAATATATATTTTATTGATTTTTTACAGAGAGGAGGGGAGAGGAATAGAGAGTTAGAAACATTGACAAGAGAGAAACATCCATCAGCTGCCTCCTGCACACTCCCCACTGGGGATGTGCCTGCAACCAAGGTACATGCCCTTGACCAGAATCGAACCTGGGACCCTTCAATCTGCAGACCGACGCTCTATCCACTGAGCCAAACCAGTTAGGGCTAGATGTTGGCATTTTTTAAAGCTATATCCGTGGCCTTCTTCTCTGATAACTCTAAACCACGACTATTGATTTTTTTGGTCATGGACCCCTTTTGATGATTTGATAAAATTTTTAACTTTCTCTCTGGAAAAATGTACATAAACACCCAAGTGTATTCAGTTTCAGGGGCTATAGGACTCCTGAAAACCCACACCTAGGTCCCAAGCTAAGAACACATGCTCTCACACATTGAAATAAGTTCTAGATACATTAAAGAACTAAAGTTAAAATGTAAAACGAAACAATAAAAAATAACATTGAAATACAGAGGAATTTGCTTCACATATTGTTGGGCTACGGAAGGTCTTCTAAGAACCCAGAAGCTACCAAAAAAAAAAAAAAAAAAGCCCTGGCCAATATGGCTCAGTGGCTAGAGTGCTGGCCTGAGGATTGAAGGGTCCTGGGTTCGATTCCAGTCAAGGGCCTATACCTCGGTTGGAGGCTTGAGCTCAATCCCCAGCCCTGGTCAGGATGGGAGGCAACCAGTCGATGTGTATCTCTCACATCCATGTTTCTCTCTCTCTGTCTTTCCCCCTCCTTTCCATTCTCTCTAAAAAAAATCAATGAAAAAATATCCCCGGGTGAGGATTAACAAAAGCAAACAAAAGGCAGACAGTTTTGACTTTATATACATTTTTAAATTCTCTAAAAGGTTTTCCCAGCAGTAAAATGATACAGCTTTATGAAAATTCTATGACTGTTCATTAAGGAGAGCACCGTTTGCAACATAGAAAATCTCTGTGCAACATTGATGTTCTCTTACCTCCAGTGACAATGACATTGGCTTTTATACAGTAGCAAAAAGTGTTCGCTCCTCTTGGCATGGAAAACTCCCTGACAGGCCTGGGAAACACAAACCTGATGTCAAACTTGGTTTTCCTGAATGAAGCTAATTCTAAATAGGGCTCATTTCTCGGGTGGCTATAAATCCATTTACCCACAGAAAATACTGTAATTATTAAATCCTCACTGACACACAGATTTATTTACTCCATAATGTGGTGATATTAGTACAACACTTTGTATTGTTTCTACTGAAGAAGAAATTTCCAGCCCAGCAGGCATGGCTCAGTGGCTGAGCATCAACCTGTGAACCAGGAGGTCATGATTTGATCCCCAGTCAGGGCACATGCCTGGGCTACAGGTTCAATCCCCATGTGGGGCGTGCCCATTGTTCCAGACGTTAAGTTGGGCACCTCATGTGAATTAATTTAGGCAATAAATACACATATACATATACTAGAGGCCCGGTGCACAAAATTTGTGCACTGGGGGGAGGGTTGTCCCTCAGCCCAGCCTGCACCCTCTCCAATCTGGGACCCCTCAGGGGATGTCCGACTGCTGGTTTAGGCCCGATCCCATAACTGGCAGTCAGACATCCCTCTCACAATCTGGGATTGCTGGCTCCCAACCGCTCGCCTGCCTGCCTGATCGATGCCTAACTGCTCCCCTGCAGGCCAGATTGCCCCAACTGCCCTCCCCTGCCAGCCCGGTCCCCCTTAACTGCCCTCCCCTGCTGGCCATCTTGTGGTGGCCATCTTGTGCGAGAGTGTGACAGTCAATTGCATATTATCTTTTTTTTAAAAAATATATTTTATTGATTTTTCACAGAGAGGAAGGGAGAGGGATAGAGAGTTAGAAACATCGATGAGAGAGAAAAAACAATCAGCTGCCTCCTGCACATCTCCTACTGGGGATGTGCCCGCAACCCAGATACATGCCCTTGACTGGAATCGAACCTGGGACCCTTCAGTCCACAGGCCGACGCTCTATCCACTGAGCCAAACTGGTCTCGGCTGCATATTATCTCTTTATTATATATTACTTCAGAGAGAAAGGGAGAGGGAGAGAGAGATAGAAACATCAATGATGGGAGAGAATCACTGACCAGCTGCCTCCTGCACACCCCACACTAGGGATATGTCCTGACCAGGAATCCAACCATGATCTCCTGGTTCATAGGTCGGTGCTCAATCACTGAGCCACTGCAGCCAGGAAACTTTTATTAGATGGTAAGGTAGGTATTCCCACTTAAAGATGGAAAGATTGAAGAAGAGCTAATGGCACTAGGACCGAAGCCAGCTCTGTCTGGCTTCACAGCAACCCTACCAAAGGGCATTGCATGCTTACCAATGCAATAATCTGCCTCTGAAATGGGTAATTGACAAAAAGTAACTGCCTGGGCCCTAGCCGGTTTGGCTCAGTGGATAGAGCATCGGCCTGCAGACTGAAAGGTCCTGGGTTCGATTCCGATCAAGGGCACATCCCCAGGTTGCGGGCTTGATCCCCAGTAGGGGGCGTGCAGGATCAATGATTCTCTCTCATCATTAATGTTTCTATCTCTCTCCCTCTCCCTCTCCCTTCCTCTCTGAAATCATCATATATATATATATATATATTTAAGTAAAAAATAAATAAATAACCGCCTGGTAGTTATTTGCACATTTCTGGGAAATGGTCAAGCTATAGAAGGGTGAACGTTTCAGCATATGTCTTGCAACAGGCCAACATGCATTCTGTGACATAATTAATAGTAAGTGCTCACTTTGCTGATACAAAACTTCGTGAAATTATCACACAAAATTGTAACCAGAATAAGTAATCATTTTTGAAATGGAAATTTTGTTTTTTAATATATTTTATTGATTTTTTACAGAAAGGAAGGGAGAGAGATAGAGAGTCAGAAACATCGATGAGAGAGAAACATCGATCAGCCACCTCCTGCACATCCCCCACCGGGGGTGTGCCCGCAACCCAGGTACATGCCCTTGCCCGGAATCGAACCTGGGACCCCTCAGTCCGCAGGCCGACGCTCCATCCACTGAGCCAAACCGGTTTCGGCAAAACGGAAATTTTTTGAGAGGAGTTTGTTTTCAGCTTTCTTGGGAGCCATGCTAGCTCCCATTTAACAGCTGGCCAGTTATGGACTGGGATAAACGTGGTTTCATCTGGCTCAGCTCAAGGCTCATTACAGGAAACTCCAGGAGCAGGAATATGTTGCACCTGGGGATGGAGTGGCCCCCGCTCCCCTCCTATCGGGGTGACGGACACTCCAGTGGCAGTGAGCTTCCGGAAAGCAGGATGACACTGTAGCACTTGAGAATGCTCTTTTGCTTCCAGATTTAGGAGAGGGGCCCAGGGAACAACTGAAAAGCCTAGCTAGTTGACTGACGCCCTTGGGCTGAATGTATCATCAACCAAATCCCAGGAGACACGGTAAATACCAGGAAGCACAACCCTGGGCTCCAAGACGAACTCCTGACCATTGCAAAATGGGTGCTTTTCAGAGCAAAACAGAAAGTGCTGGCTAGTTGGGGAAAACAACAACAACGCACCTTCTAGATCAGTGGTTCTCAACCTTCTGGCCCTTTAAATACAGTTCCTCATGTTGTGACCCAACCATAACATTATTTTCGTTGCTTCATAACTGTAATGTTGCTACTGTTATGAATCGTAATGTAAATATCTGATATACAGGATGGTCTTAGGCGACCCCTGTGAAAGGGTCGTTCAACCGCCAAAGGGGCCGCGACCCACAGGTTGAGAACCGCTGTAGATAATCTCAGTGTTTACAACCACCAAGCACCAAATCTATGGGAAACTATGGACACTGGGCATTTAAATTCTCCTCAGTACTACTACATAAATTAAAAATACATAACATTAGAATGTATGTGTACATGAATTTCCAAGAATTGCACGGAAAGTGAGAGTTAACATTGGCTACCTACAGAACTTTAAAGAACACCACCATTTAACAGCAAATACAAAAAAAAAAAGGAACCACAAGGAAAATATAGTTATGGATATACCTGTCTTGATTTATTCCGATCGATTATAGCAACAAACAACAAATGAGCCAAACTGTTGCCAGGAGGACCCATCATTGGACAAATAATTTCAATTTCCTCCTAAAAATCTAAACTTGTCAAACGGATGGAATAATTAACGTTGATTTTTCTAACAGCCAATTTGATAGCTCCAAGGCTGCCATGGGCTTATCAATTACAAAAAGCCGAGGTGCACTCTCCCTCTGGGGAGCACACCCGAGCCTTTCCCTTCCCCCTCTTTTTCCCTCCAGGGCATTACCTTTGCCTTTCTCCCTCCTAAGCTCCAGGGCCCTTCTTCTGCCTCTGTTGCTTGTTTCCTGAGCCCACACAGCCCAATTGGCTCACTTCTTTCTAACTCTGTAACTCTAAATAAACTTCCTCTTATAATTTGGAAAAAAAAAAAGCCTGAAAGTCACAGAATATTCATGTACATAAACTACTGTACTTACCCATTATCCTCAAGTCTCTTCAAGGATTCCAAAACTAACGAATGAACACTGTCTAAGGAGCAGGATCCAAAGCAATTTAGGGTTGAAATAAATTTAATTTTCATAACCCAGTCATTATGTAGCTTCCTTTTAACACTGGGAATTAAAAGGAAAAAAAAAGGGAGGGATTATGTTAGACACACAAACATATCATGTTGAGTGTCTAGTTGTCATTTCAACTTGACTTTAATCAAAGTGCAACTCTGAATTGGAGTAAAGCCTGCATATATAATACCACTTTTAAGTTTCATAACCTAAATCATTTAAAATGGAAAAATAAAAGATTATCATCACATTTTGAGCTATAAGTTCAGAATTTAAAAAATAATATAGAAGAATCTCAGTCCCATATTGGTACTATATTCTTTTTTTAAAAAAATATATTTTATTGATTTTTTTTTTTTTTTTACAGAGAGGAAGGGAGAGGGATAGAGAGTTAGAAACATCGATGAGAGAGAAACATCGATCAGCTGCCTCCTGCACGCCCCCTACTGGAGATGTGCCCGCAACCCAGGTACATGCCCTTGACCGGAATCGAACCTGGGACCCTTCAGTCCGCAGGCCGACGCTCTATCCACTGAGCCAAACCGGTCAGGGCGGTACTATATTCTTTATTGAAAAAATTCTGATCATCCAGATGAAGAGCTGTGTTTCATATTGTCTTATATCTCATATGAGTCTATTCATTTTTATATTTTCCAATGGCTATTGATCTTTAAATCAATAATTCCCCTATTGATAGACACTGGATATTTTACTATTAGAAATAACACTGTGGTGCTTGCTTCAGCAGCACATATACTGAAATTGGAATGATACAGAGAAGATTAGCATGGCCCCTGTACAAGGATGACATGCAAATTCGTGAAGCATTCCATATTTAAAAAAGAAAGGAAAAAAGAAAGAACACTGTGCCCAGCCAGCATGGCTCAGTGGTTGAGCGTCCACCTATGAACCAGGAGGTCACGGTTAAATTCCAGGTCAGGGGACATGCCCAGGTTGTCGGCTTGATCCCCAGTAGAAGGTATGCAGGAGGCAGCTAATTGATGATTCTCATCATTGATGTTTCTCTCTCTCTCTCCCTCTCCCTTCCTCTCTTTGAAATCAATAAAAACATAAACATATATATTTAAAAGAAATAACACTGTGATAGATACATATTTTAACACACGGGGACCCCAGGTCCCAGTGCATACATGTTTATGAAGGCACTTGATGCCTCTTCCCAAGTGTTTTCCACAAAGGGATCCAGCTCATAGCCACCAGCACCAGTGGTGGGTGAGTCTGCCCATCTCATAGCATCTTCCTCATGTTTAATCTTTTCCAATTTTATAAGAGAGAAATTATATCTAATTTAAAGTGGCATTTCTTGGACGAATAGAGAGGACACATTCAGTACAATATTTGTTTCTCTGCTAATAAGAGAAATATATGACTTAGTGTGAAATCTTCAGAGACACGAGAGTTC
>NW_005880010.1:0-6614 GCF_000147115.1 Myotis lucifugus | reverse complement strand
AATAACAGGCTGAGTCATTTAGAAACTAGAAATACCTTGAAAATGAATAGTAATATGTTCATTTGTCTAGTGATGGGGAGCAGAAACTAACAGGAAGAAGAATTGAGAGGCTATTGCAATAGGTCCTAATGTGCAATGATAACTTCCAGGATCAACAAAGTCACAGCAGGGAGGGAAAGAAGAGCTATTGTGAACAAATAGTAGACACTAATTTAATTTAACTACTAGGAAAGAGGAAGAAAAGGGGGAGTCAAAGATGATGCTGAGGCTTTTGCATTGTGAGTGCTCTTCAATGGCAGTTTCGGAGGGTCATTTTGTTCTACAGAGACATGAATTCAGTCTTAAATGAAGACACTCAGTGATACATATGCATGCTACTCTGAAGTGAAGTCTGAAGATTTAGAGAGAAGCAGTGTCTAGAGCAGTGATGGCGAACCTTTTGAGCTCGGCGTGTCAGCATTTTGAAAAACCCTAACTTAACTCTGGTGCCGTGTCACATATAGAAATTTTTTGATATTTGCAACCATAGTAAAACAAAGATTTATATTTTTGATATTTATTTTATATATTTAAATGCCATTTAACAAAGAAGAATCAACCAAAAAAATGGGTTCCCGTGTCACCTCTGACACGCGTGTCATAGGTTCGCCATCACTGGTCTAGAGGTACACAGTTTGTGCGGACAGCACAGGCGTGCTGTGTGAAACTACAAGATGACAAGTTGGAAACTCTGAGAGAGGAGGCATGTAGAGGGATGGGTGCTAATGTTGCAATCAGGGACAAGCAATACTTCATAGTGTTATTTGACAATGAGGAAGCAACATGCCAGACTGACCTCTCAATAGTTTACCTGACAAAATCCTGATCCCGGCGAGAACACACACTGCTCTCTGAGAAGACCACGGGCGACCTACCCTAGCATCTATGATGTTGCCACATTAGTATAAGTACACATTCCAGCAGTGAATTTGGGGCTTCGGATGAAAATGTGATTGTTTACCAAACTTAAAAAGATCATGTGTGCTTTCATATCTGAGGCAGATGAACTCATATCATAACCATAGTTGTGAACTATGTAATTGAAATATGTATTATATTGATTTTCAAAGAAAAGCTACATTTTTGCAAACATACCATGAGATGGCAATGGTATTAATATCCCGATATGCTAACTTGAATCATGTGAAAATTGAAGACCACAAATCGTCAAATCCTGGCAATTTTATATATTCCACCTATAATTTATATTCTACCTCTAACAGATTTATGAATTTTTAAATTAAATTTTAAAATGTTCTAATCATCCAGTAGTAATTTTCTGGTTTTATTTTCTTTGACTTACAAGTATTCTTTTTTCAACTGTCTTTAAATTTCATTTAAAATATTACCTAAAACAGATTACATTTGATTTGTAAAAATACGAAAAAGTCAGACAATGACTATTCTACTATTGAACAAAATGGTCAATGAAGATCTGGTAATTATTTGACAACTTGGACAAAATACACAATTTACTGAGTAGTAAAAACAAAGAGATACAACTTTGTCCACTTAACGTTGTGTCTACATTGATTCTGTTAACAAGATAATTGCCAAACTCTATTTTACTTTGTACTCTGAGGACACAAAGCCAGTTTACTTAAATGTATTGAAATGCTTAGCAAAGGACACAAAAATTACTTCTAAAATATCGATCTATTTTTAGAGTAGATTGGACAGTTCAGCATCAGGACACCTTGAAGCTCAGTACAAAGGAGATTTTCTTCTTGCAAGGCCGCCACTATCATAATGTACTTGCTAAATGCATGCATTTGATATAAGAAAATTATGGTAATGTGACATTCCCACTACATGATGGAATACTCTTTTAGATAGTGAAACATATTAATAACACACATGATAGAGTTCTTTTGGGTTCTTGACATTTAGAACCAAATTTTTCAAAGGTTGTCCTTATTATATATGTAGACAGTAAGTATAAACCACACCACACAAATAAACAAATGCCTCCTAGTCTTTGCTCCAGTAGACTTTTGCACAAATTAACAGGTATCATAATTTCCCAGTTCCTTGAACTACAAAGTCTTTAAAGGAAACTAAATGAAACATTTCAGAAATAATTTGCACTGACACAACCTTTTGCAATAAGTCCTCCCTTTTGATAAAAGTGTTTGGGACGAAGGGAAGGTTAAAGAGCTACTCAAAATAAAATGCAATGCTATCTAATGCTTAAAAATGTGCAAAATAACATTTGCTAGGAATCTGCATGCTGTATATATTTACATTTATTTGTGTGCATTAACACAGACTTAGCTAACACACACACACACACACACACACACACACACACATACATATATGCCGGTATGGGTATATATACACATATATGTCTTTGTGACTAGAATTCAGTGACGTACTAAGGAAGTCATCCCAGACGTTTTTGTGTCACCAATCTGATCTGTTCGAGATAGTTATGAATTCTGTGAACCACTCCCCACAAATAAGCTCCTGCAGCATTGTGCATGCCGTTTCAGGGGTTCAGCCCAGCTCCGGAGCCTAACCACAGAATTCTGCAGGCCTGCCTTCAACTCTATGAGTCAGCAAACTTGCTGTCTTTGCAGATTTTTATTAGATGGTATTGTTACTTTTTTAAGGTAAAAACGTCTCATGCAAATAATTTTTATGGGCCCATCATGAATATTTATTAGAAAGTACCAAGAGGCAACTATAGTACAATAACACAGAACCCCCATTCGGAAGTTGGGCCGCCTGGATATCTGAATCTCATCCCCCCAGTATTGGGTTCCTTGGTAAGTCTCTTGACTTCTCTGTTCCTCAGTTACCTCATCTTCCAACCATAAATAAAAACAATCAGCCCCGCCAGTGTGGCTCTGTGGTTGAGTGGCCACCTATGAACCAGGAGGTCAGAGTTCGATTCCCTGTCAGGGCACATGCCTGGAGTGTAGGCTCGATCCCCAGTAGAAGGTATGCAGGAGACCTGATTGATGATTCTCACTCATCATTGATGTTTCCATCTCTCTCTCCCTCTTTCACTCTGAAATCAATAAAATTATACTTTTTAAAAAATCATAAAACATATATAAGTGCCCATAAAATACTTTAGATTGAAAATATCAAATTTAAACAGCTACAATTATTTTCTAAGATCTATCTCTAAGGTATCCATATAGCCACTGCTCTGTGCCTTCTTTGGCCATCTTCTAAACTATCATTTTTCATATTTTATTCTATCCCATTGCCATAACTTATAGACTATTAAAAATTTCCCTTGTAGTGACTGGAAAATTAGGCACTGTTTGTTTGCTTTGCTTTGCTCTGTCATGGATCATGCCTCCAGGAAGTGAACATCGTGAACCAAGTACAACCAGGATAGTAGTTGGCATTACTGTAAGGGATAGTCAACTGCAAAATGTGGCAAGGTGAATTAGAGGTCACATGCCCACTATTATATGTTATTTTCCCTATACAAAAAGGTAAATATATTTTTATTATTAAAAACATAAGAAGCTCTCAGTCATAAAACTGTGACACTTGAATGTTTTTTCTGCTGCTTAAATGTAACAAATCATTAGAAATTTTAATAAGGCCTAATGCCAACATTTGATGAAAACGTGTCACTGGCTACTGGCTTTTGATAACTGGCTTACTATTATACAAATTTAGACAAAAGCTACCTTAATAAATCTATTAACTTGACTTTGTTGTAGATTCCACATGATTAACCAGTACAATATGAAATAGAAAGATTCTGAAGCCAAACAATTTGGCTTAAACCATACACATCTAGGAACACAGTACAATAAAAATCAATTTAAAAACTGGCTCTCATTTTCATTAAAAATAGAATTTTGGTAATTCAGTAGTTTAATGACACAGTAGCGCAAATATTTGTCCAGAGAACGGTATAATAAGAAGAGAACTGAACTGGTAGATCAGATATCACAGCCAGTCATGTTCCTTTTCTAGAAAAGGGTTTTCATTTTTCTGAAGCTCAGTTGAGCACCTTCTACTATACAGTAATATAATTTGGCTAGATATGGAGAGCAAATAGAGTCCAATGTCAACGTTTACCAATGAATGATCACTCCTGGGAATCCTGTGCTGAGACTCTTTGTTAGACTCCATTTCCGACTGGCTACAGGGAGAAGGACGCCCCGACGAAGGAGGGCAGCTGTAGCCACATGTCACCTTTCTACTACTGCAGGATTATATAGATAAATAAGATTATTTTAGCTCTAAAAAGTATTAATTGCTTATGGTTACTATTAAAATTATTAATAATACTCTCTGGTGCATCTTTTTAAAAAAATAAATTTTCATACCTAGCAATGACATCTACTAAAATGTATTTGACCTGATAAAGGAATAAGTGCAATATAATTGTTTTTTAAATAGAAATCTTGTTTTTTCCCCAACCCCAAATTATCCAATGTGACTTGGTTTCTATCATATGAAAAAGGTCTTATGCTTGGAAAATAGTTCGCACTACACGGTTGACACCTGAGTCTCCCTAAACAGCAGCCTGAACATGGGTTGTGAACAGACTAGAAATGATGCTGATCCAGAAGCTTCTTGAAAACAGAGCCCACGTCTTAGTTAACCTTGTGTCCCTGCCTGGGGTCTGGCGTAGACGCTATGCAAGAAACATGGACAAAATTACACGGTTCAACTGTACGCTGTGGGCAGTCAGTACAACATTCCGTGCAAACATTCATTGAGTACCCATGGAATCTAGTGCTGAGCGACGTTCAGTGCTGGTTTGAGAGTTTTTATTTTTTCTCCTCAATCAGTCATTCACCCTTTAAGGTTATTTTTATGGTCAAAAACACACTTATTTATTTGTATTTTATTTTATTGTTGGCAGTATTACAGATGTCTCCCATTTTCTCCCTTTTTGCCCCTCTCCTCTATACCCAACCCCTGCCCCACCCCAGGCATTCTCCATGCTATTGTCTGTGTCCTTGGGTTATGCGCATATGCAGATGTTCTTTGATTAATCTCATCCTGTCCCCTCCGACCCCCACACCCTCCAATAGGAGCTGTTATTCTGTTTCGAGCATCCATACATACCTCTGGACCTATTTTGTTTGTCAGCTAATCTTGTTCATTAGCTTCCACATATAAGTGACATCATGTGATATTTGTCTTCCTCTAACTGGTTTATTTCCCTTAGCATAATAGTCTCCAGGTCCATCCATGCTGTCTCACAGGGTAAGAGCTCCTTCATTACATCAAAAACTCACTGATGAAGTGCCTTATCATTGTTGTGACCTCGTTTCTGGCTGCAGAGCGCAGGGAGAGAAACCTCTGGCCTCCAGGTCAGTTGGCACCCTTTCGTAGAGGAGGCCACAGATTGGATCCCCCAGTGAGTAGGCTCGAGCAGAGATACGTGTGCAAGAGGGTGATCAGCGGATGCCCAAGGAATGAGCCCCAGAAAGGGAAAGTGGAAAACCAGCAGGGGCCAAGTTGGAAACTGAACTGAGACGCAGCCTCCATGGTCTGAAGATGCTGTTGTCTGTGGGATGCTCTGGAGCTGGGATGAACCTTACAAGTTGTCTCAAGACGAGGCTAAGGTGCCCCCATGTTTTTCACTGGGAAGGTGGCGCTGGGCCAGAAACTTCTGTTCAGCAGCTGAGGCTTGCCTCAGGGAGCATTTGCAGCAGGGAAGGAAGCAGGTCCTTCATTTCTGATGGGGGTTTGCATCCTGAATCACACTCTCTTCCACAGAGCTGTGGTTCTCTCTTAAGATAGCAGCAATTGTCTAAGCACAAGACAGCACCATCATGAAGACCACTGCATCATATGCTTACCATCATTTCTGAGAATTCTGAGAGAAGGAATGTCAGCCATCAGTTGGTGAACCATTAATTAATTCGCAAGGCACAGTGCCCATTGTGGCTTGTATTGAGCCACATCTCCAAGATAGTGGGAGGTACAGGGGCCACATCTAGCCTACCCCTGACTTTGCAAGTCTAGTCCTGGTGATGGCTATGTCTGCCCAGAGGAAGAAATTGTCTTATTGCAATCTGCCTGCCCAGGGTCAACATTTCCAGCTTTTAAAGAGGTGCTGTGTGTTTTAGTAAGAGGCTTTGTCTTTATTGCTGTTCTTACTTCCATATAAAAATTGTGAGCACATATATATCCTGTTTTATTCCTTTCTTTTTCACTTTCAGATGTTAACAATGACTATGTTGGCTGTGGTGAAAGAATTCCATTTCTGAACTCTAAGTCTAATGGGTTGCACATTATCCAGAATCACTATGTTAATATACACACACCACATGATGGGCTCTAACTTATACACTACACAAAACATCGCCAAAAGAAACATGGCAATATCAAGTCAATTTTAGTCATCAACTTAAGCATTCTGAATGGCTGGTTTTTAGAACACCTGAAAATTTCTAATCCTAAAGTCCATAGGATTAGAAATTTATAAAGCAAAATTTTGTAGGAAAAATATTAAGTGGTTTCATTTTATTTGTACTGAAAAGTTAACATGTTCATAAATTATAGGAAATGTGTAAGTCTTTAATCATATTAATTGTCATAAAATTTAATCAGCACTTCTACTATTTGACATATTGCTGGTT
>NW_005880009.1:0-6615 GCF_000147115.1 Myotis lucifugus | reverse complement strand
GGTAAATGCGGATGCTCTCAGGGGCTCCTGCGCTAGGGCTCGGATCTCTCTGGGACCCCTCTGAGGTATAATGACCTCCATTTCACAAGCGTCCAATAACTATGTGTTCTGATGGAGACGGTACCCGTTTCCTGGCTACAGGCATAATGAACGTGTCTGCAAACTAGTAGCATAAACGAACAGAAAGGGATTATCAATGGTCTCGAGGTCAGAAGTCCAAAGTCAAGTGTTAGCACGTCCACGCTCTCTGTAGGCCAGCAGTTCTCAACCTTCCTAATGGCGCGAAACTGGAATACAGTTCTATCTGATATGCAGGATGTATTTTCATTGTTACAAATTGAACATAATTAAAGCATAGTGATTAATCACAAAAACAATATGTAATTATATATGTGTTTTCTGATGGTCTTAGGCAAGCCCTGTGAAAGGGTCGTGACCTCCAAAGGGGTCGTGACCCACAGATTGAGAACCGCTGTCTTAGAGAAAGGTGCCAAGGAATCCTGGTGTTCTGATAGTCACTTCTCCATTCTCTGGGCAAGTTATCACCATGGATTATGGGGTTTATTATTCTAAGGGGAAGCTTTAAATCCTTAATTAGCTTTGCTATGAAGCATCTACAAGACAAAGCTGTTTCTTGTGAACATTGAATGTTTTTTTTTGTAGCAAAACTTCAATATATTCTTAAACTTGAGAATCTTCTTTTATTTACGCTATCTTGCTAGCATTAAACAGAAAAATCCCATTTTCTCACATAAATAAATTTAATAAAAGCTTTTAAGAGGAAACTCAAGAGAATGAATAAAATATTGGAGCAAACTATATATCTGATGCTTAAGAAATGCTAAATAAGAGAAAGATGGATGGGGTGGAATTAGGTGAAGAGTTCAGATGTGAATGATTTTATTATGAATCTTATAAATAAAACTAAATATTTTATTTCTGGTAAAGAAAAAAAACCTTTTGCGGCAAAGGAAAAGGTGATAAGAATGAAGACTAGAAAGAGAAGTTGAGGAGAACATTAGATAGAAAATATTAGAAATTCTGGATTATTGTATTGAAGAGACAAATAGATTAAAAAAAAATAAGGGATGCATGTTTATTAGACAAATTGATGTGAATTTATAATGGGTTTTAAATGCAATTTGTAATAAATGAAGGTAATAGAGTTTTAGCTGGGTACAAAACTGCCCATCTACAGACTACCATTCTTAGTCAACTTTGCAACAAAATGGGGGTATGCAATTACATTTTTCCCAGTAAAAGGTGAGTGAAATTAATATGGGAAATGTTTAGGTAACCAGCTATGACATTTTTAAAATGTAAACCTGCCTAAGCTACAGTTCTCAATTATTTAATCAAACACTAATCTAGGTAGTGCTGTAAAGGGATTTCTCAGATATAAGTAAATCCCTAACCAATTAACTTTAAGTAAGGAAGATTATCTTGGATAATTTGTGTGGTCTGACAATCACTTTGAAGGCCTTAAAACAGAGCTAGACTTTCTAGATGATATAGATAGATAGATGATAGATAGATGATAGATAGATAGATAGATAGATAGATAGATAGATAGATAGATAGATAGATAGATATACATAATAGATAGAAGAATAAATAGTCATGATAGCTTTTCAGATCTTTGAGACATCCTGAAGTCACAGTAACCAATTGAATTGGGTTAGCCACTCAAGTATTAAATTTCAGTCCTGTGTACTGTTCTGTCTTATAAGAAGCATATACCCTACTAGGATGCATTGTCTATTGCCTACCTGCTAATGGATCACCCAGCCTGCTCTTTTGAAACTTCAATTAGAACCACTGACATGTTAAGAAATAAAATGTGGATGATGTGTAATATGGTAAAGCAATAATTTCCTTAGATAGACCCTTGGGTGTTAACTCTGTTCTTTTAGCCTAAAGTGGTATAAAGAACAGTGAGTCTCTAGGCTGCTCTGCCTAAAGGGTTTCTTACTCATTATTCCACACAGAATTTGGGGTTCACCTCCATAAGAAACAGAGACATTGATGGTCACATTCTCTCATATACCCTTTATGACCTCATCTGAAGAGAAATCTATCTGTCTAATCTTCCATCTATATAAATTTTATCCAGTTCATTCTGGAATCCATAATGGGTATATCAATGGTCTCTTGACAAGTAAGTAAATTAAATTCAGAATTGCTATCTTCCTAAAGAATGCTAAATGTTTTTCACTATAAATCACTAGCACTTTCTTCTATTGCTCTTGTTTTTTAGGAAAAAACAAACAAAACATCTTGAATCCCAAACCTTTACATAATAGACTATATCTTCTAAGAAACCTTAGTTAAAATTGCACCTAATTAGCAACACTTGTCACTGCCTCTTCCAAATTCCCATTAAAATCTCTATAACCATTTAATAATCCATAATCAAACCCAAAACTATATATGAGATCCAACCTATTAGTAACATTTAGGAACATTTCTACTAATGACAACTATGATGAATCTTGATTTTAAAAAACAATAAGTAACCAAAGAAAAATGTCAATCAGATAAGCATACAACATTTACAAATGAAATGGAATTACTGTTACTTGAAAGACTATAATAAGTGGATGTACCTCTTCTTCATGTCTGGTCTTTGGCTGAAAAAGAAAAGAAATAGATAACATTCTAATAGTGTATATATTGTACTTTGAGTGACCCAGGATCTTTTATCCTCATGCCATCATCACTAACCCCACTGATATCTCTAAATAACCATCAGGAAATGGTAAATATAAAATGCACCTAGAGAAGACATAGGGCAGTGAATGAAGTAGGGTTGGATGAGTTGACGTGGGAGTAAGTCACTTCTTCAAAGATTTGGTATACACAATTATTATGCTACTAGAGGCCCAGTGTACAAAATTCATGCGAGGGGGGGGGGGGTCACTCAGCCCGGCCTGCACCCTCTCCAATCTGGGACCCCTTGCGGGATATCTGACTACCCTCTCACAATCTGGGACTGCTGGCTCCTAACCGTTCATCTGCCTGCTGCCTGATTGCCCCTAACCGCTTCTGCCTGTCAGCCTGATTGCCCCCTAACCACTCCTCTGCTGGCCTGATTGATGCCTAACTGCTCCCCTGCTGGCCTGATCACGAACTGCCCTCCTCTGCCAGCCCGATCACCCCCAACTGCCCTCCACTGCTAGCCTAATTGCCCCCAACTGCCCTGGCCTGCAGGTCTGGTCACCCCCAACTGCCCTCCCTTGCTGGCCTGATCTCACCTCCAACTGCCCTCCCCTGCTGGCCTGATGGCCCCCAACTGTCCTCCCTTGCCCGCCTGGTCACTCCCAACTGCCCTTCCCTACCAGCCTGATCACCCACAACTGCCCTCCCCTGCTGACCTGATCACGCCCCCAACTGCCCTCCTCTGTAGGCCTGATCTTGCCCCCAACTGCCCTCCCCTGCCAGCCTGATCACCTACAACTGCCCTCCCCTGCAGGCCTGATCTCGCCCCCAATTGCCCTCCCCTACCAGCCATCTTGTGGCAGCCATCTTGTGATGATGTCATGCGAGGGCATCACGTGATGCCACCTAGGCTTTTTTTTTTTTTTAACCTAAGCTTTTATTATATAGGATAGGTCGGGGCAAAAGTCAGAGTAGTCCAAATAAAGTGGTATTATACAGTTTTCTTATTCTTTCTCTGATTGAAGTTTCATAGTGTCAAGGGATAATGGTGAGAGTGAGGAAACAAATAATAGCCAACACTTTGGAAAACTATGTGACAAGTGTTATTCTAAACTGTTTATGCACATTAACTCAATTAACCCTCACAACCAATAAAGTAGATGTTAATATTAGAGGTAATATGCAAATTGACAGTCACACCCTCGCACAAGATGGCCACCCCCATGTGGTCACAAGATGGCTGCACCCATGTCACCACAAAATGGCCAGCAGGGGAGGGCAGTTGGGGGCGACTGGGCCTGCAGGGGATGGAGGGCAGTTGGGGGTGACCGGGCTGGCAGGGGAGGGCAGTTGGGGCCCATCAGGCTGGCAGGGGAGCAGTTAGGTGTCAATCAGGCTGGCAGGGGAGCAGTTAGGGGGTGATCAGGCTGGTATGCAGAGTGGTTAGGGGCAATCAGGCAGGCAAGCAAGTGGTTAGGAGCCAGCAGTCACATATTGTGAGAGGGATGTCCCAGATTGGAGAGGGTGCAGGCTGGGCTGAGGGACACCCCCCCTCCAGTGCACAAATTTTGTGCACCGGGCCTCTAGTTTAAAATATTTTCTTATTTATTAAATTTACATTTACAAAAATCATTTCTAAAGCCTCAGGGTGTTATTTATTTAGTGAATCATCAAATTTTCTTTAATATAAGCAAGGAAATAAGACATTCTTGTAGTTACATTTTAGCATATATTCATTCGTCTATCTGTGGAATAAGTTGAAATTAATTGTTCATATGGTGTGTGCATTCTTAGCAATTTTAACTTTACTCTTGAATGTATTTAAAGTGGAATAACTGTTTAACAAGGTGGTTGTATTATTATCCCATTTTCTTGTGAAAAATGAATATACAGTATATGGATAATGAAAGTCAAAATATAAGTAGTATTTTTGATGTTGTTTTGTTGCTTAAGGGCAAGTAGTTTCAGAACACAGGCTGAGGACAAATGTTTGTATTTATCTTGGTACTATGAGTTCTGTAATAATTGGTATAAAAGACATTTTTGCTACTCCCAGTTCCCTTATCTTATGTAAATGTAACTGTTGCCTCTCCCTTGTCTTATGTAAATGTAGCCTCTGCTCTGTAGCCCTGTGTTTTTCCATGGAACCTTAATTTTTAAAATTTCCTAAACCTGCCTATTTCACCCCTAAAAATTCCTATTTCATTACCATTGAACCTAATTTCCTCTCTATCTCCGGCTTCATCCATTTTCTCAAACTCCTCCAAAATTAATAACCTTGAAATTTTCAATGATTGTCATTTTTTATGCTCAAAAAATTTCAATACATCCTCAATAACTAACAAAACCCAGCATCCCAGGTTCTCTAATCTGATGTTGCCCAGATTTCCTTCCTTATTCCCTCACAGTTGTCTTTCTTGAAACTGAAGCATTTTTGTTGTTCAGGAACTAAGATTCTTTTTGTCAGGTTTTGTCCTCTTTATTTTCTCATCATGAGACATTTTATCCCATTCTCACTCTAATAGTCCTCTTTTTCCTTTAAGACTAGTAATTATCATAGTGTGGGAGGTTGGTGAGAAAGAGACTTTTTTTAAAATTTCAGATCTATCTGTGTGGCTTTCAGATAGCATTTGACTCACCCAGCTTTGATTTTCTCATGAGTAATATAAAAAGGATGTCTGTCTACCTCCCTGAGCACTTATCTCTCTTACAAGGGTAGTGTGCAGCATAAAGCAATGACTCAGCGAATGTGAGGCCTTGTTACTTCATCTAAATGCTTTATTTTGAGCTCATTAGTTTTACTTTGCATTATGCTTATGTGTATAGAAGTGTTGCTTTTGTCTTCTGCTTGTCACCAATTGTTATTTACTGTTTATTGTCTTAGTGCTTGCTCACATCATCTTTCTCATATGTAGAAAATAAATGAATAAAATAATGACCGAATCTGTTTGTCTGCTTACTAGTAAAGAAATGTTGCCTCACAAGGCGTTCTGCTACTAAGGAGTGGTTAGTTAATTCACACAGTGGAATAATGCATAAGCTTATTAAAATACAAAGAAGATAGTGCAAGGTGAACTCTCAGACACAGTCTATCTCTAAGATTCTTAGATAAGAAAAGAGATCTAGCTACAGTTAAACAAAACGAAGCACAAAACAATTATTGACTGGCTTTAGAAAACCACAGTATTATGAGTGCACCGAGGTCATCTAAGTGAGGTAAATTGCATACCTTTAGGTAGGAATTATGTTGACATTATCATTTTCAAACATGACACTTGCTTAATAATGCCTAATTTTAAAAAAAACACCTCTTGTTTAGTGGTAATTAGAATAAATTGGAAATTCTGAAATTTAATTTTGCAGTGAGCTAGCTGTGTGACTTTAAGAATATTCCTTAAATTCTCTGTTTTTTGTTTTGTAGTGAAATTTCTGCTTGGACTAAACAACCTTAGAATCTGAAGTTTATGAGAGCCGTGAGGAAGCTCTTCAATATATAAAATGTTAAATAGATAAAAAAAATCTGTAATACTTTAGAACCGTAGAAATTTAGAAGTGCATAAATAGTCAGCAAAAGATGTAACCGAATTCCTGTCAAGCAAGCTCTGGTGTGTTTCCTCATCAGCCTAAATTAAACCACAATTGTACCCCAAACAGCCTTCTATGTCTGTGGTCTCCTGCCAATATGCAGTTGGATCTCTCTTCTGCAGCTGTCTGATGCTCCGAAGAGACAAGTGAATACTGTTGTCAAATTAAAAGTGTAGACAATGACATCATTAAAGCAGAATTGGACACATTGCAATGGCCCTAGAAGAGCATATTTAACAAATGAACCTAGACAACAGCTAAAAGATAAACTTCTGATTTTGCACAAGTACCATTTCCAAATATGAAAAGTTGACATTTTCATTTAATAGTACATAATTCCATTTTAGTTCTGTACATTAGCTTTGCCATTAT
>NW_005880008.1:0-6615 GCF_000147115.1 Myotis lucifugus | reverse complement strand
CGAGCTAAAATTCGGGTTACGAGCCAGCTTCAGATACCCCACTGCTAGTTGGCACAGCGAACGTCACAGTGAACGCCACAACATCAGCCCAGCATCACGTATCTCACTTGTTCACTTTAAGATTTGACATACGAGTAATTTGAGTTACGAGCTCCATCACGGAACGAATTAAACTCATAAGTCAAGGCCCCACTGTACATCCTTAGTGGAGAACATTCAACTACAGAAAAGTATAAAGAAGAAAGGGCCCTGACTGGTTTGGCTCAGTGGATAGAGCGTCGGCCTGCAGACTGAGGGGTCCCAGGTTCGATTTCAGTCAAGGGCATGTACCTTGATTGCGGGTACATCCCCAGTAGGGCGTGTGCAGGAGACAGCTGATCAATGTTTCTCTCTCATTGATGTTTCTAACTCTCTATCCTTCTCCCTTCCTCTCTGTAAAAAATCAATAAAATATTTTTAAAAAGAAGAAAGGAGAGGCTACTTGAGAGTCCAGCATGGGGGCTTGCAACAGACTGACATACCTCGATGTGGCGGGGGGGGGGGGTGGGGAGGGATGAGAAGACATAAAGCAAAGCACTTACATACTTATACACAGAGCCCATGGACTCAGGCAATCGGGTGGTGAAGACCTGGGGGGTGGGTAGGGGCTGGGAGGACGGAGGTAACGAGGGGGAAATGAGAGCTATCTGTAATACTATCAACAATAAAAATATATATATTAAAAAATAAAATGAATAAAATTTATACACTACCTGCCCTTTGCTTCCATAGTGAAGCAGAGAGTGCCTTGAGAGGCAGGAGCATGGCTATACACCTGTCATGCCGGGGTCTAGCCCTACCCCCAGCCTAGAGTACGTACTTTTAAAGTGGCCTAAATGAAATTGAAATTATTGGTATTAGTAATTATCTAGTTAAGTGGAAGCAGAGAAATTACTTCACAATAAGTAAAATTTTAAAACCTTTAGTGGTCTAAAAATGTCTACATCTTTTTAGTTTTCCCTAAAATTCCAACAAGCTTGTCCAAGGGATTGAAAAATTCAGCAACTAGCTTACAGACAACAAGATAAACCGAACAGTCCAAGTGGAAATAAAAATAATGAACTTTCAAACTATGAGCTGAAGGAAGTTTAGCGACAGATCAAGTAAAAACAAGGACAAGCGAGAGAAACTGGAAATGCCAAATTGCACAATTTTTCATTATTTCAACGGTTAACTTCATTAAATGCACATAAACGCCATAAGGTATACATTTAGTAAAGTCGTAGAAGTTGCACAGACATATTGAGAAAAAGATTAATAATTTACATAGAACACACATGACCAATAGTGTATATATTTTTAGTTGAGAGAAAATAAATGTTATACTTCCAGAAAATATTTAGATTATACCAACTAAAATATTTAAGGCTAAAAGGAACATTACGAAACAATGGTGAAAAGAATAAATGAATGGAGGGATAAGCTTACAAGAAGGATTTCTCATAAAAATTGTATCAGTCATATACCAGAAATCAAATATAAGCCCCAAGTCATTAAATGCCCACATTAAAAAGAAAAAAAAGGAAAGACCCGTACGATTCACACACACACACACACACACACACACACACACACAGTAAAGAAGATAACTTACTTAAAATATATGAGAAAATTTCAGCTCTCCATACTTAGTGGAGATGCAAATCAAATTTGTAAAAATACACCACTCATATGCAGCCAGAACTTTCAAAATGGATGGGTGGGACCGTGAAACTGCAGTAAGTGGTTTCATGTGGCTGCTGCACAGGGGCAGAGGGGCAGGAAGTGGGACTAATGCTTTCTGTTTTTCCTCTCTTCCGAAGCTTCCTGGCTGACATCGTATCTGCGCATGGTGTTCTGCAGCATTATGTAGATGAAACCAGATTGTGAATGTCCTCAAATGCCACTGGAAGGCGTTTAGATGTCATTCCCTAAGTAGGCAATGGAAATGCATTCAGCGGTTGTTAAGTAGAAAAATAGCATGATCGAATCTGTATGGTTGGTGGGTTGAAGCAAAGCAAATATGCCAGAGGGCATATTAATGAGATTCAATAAATGTTCATTCTGTAGTTACTGATTGGGTGTTTAATATGAGCAAGGCTTCACCCTCCATGCTGAGGAATAAAGGTAAAGAAAATGGGTGATATGAATGGATATTGTCCAGTGGAAATATTTCTGTAGTCCATAGAGAGCTTAATTAAATGAAATGAGAAACCCAAGAATCTGAGAATATCTGACTAATCTGAGCATCAGCGATGGTTTGGTGCAATCCTCTCATATTTACAGAAAATGAAGATGAGGCTAAGAAAGGACCAGACTACCACCTTGAGTTTGCCAGCCATATATTCTGATGTGGACAACAATCCTCACCCAAGGATATGTGTATTGATTTGAGAGAGGAAGAGAGAGAGAGAGAGAGAGAGAGAGAGAGAGAGAGAGAGGGAGAGAGAGAGAGAGGATTGATGTAATAGACCACCTTAACTGAATGAAGGGGGGAGCACGTGATCATCTCAGTATGCAGAAAAATCATATGACAAAATTCAACATCCTTTCATGATGAAAGCACTAAAAAAACTACTAATAGGAGGACATTAGCTCAACATAATTTAAGTCATATATGAAAACCCCACTGCAAACATCCCATCAATGGTAAAAGACAATGTTTTCCTCTAAGATCAGGAGCAAAGCAAGGATGCCCACTCTCACTGCTTCTATTTAACATAGCACTGGAAATTCTAGCCAGAGCAATCAGGCAAGAGAAAGAAATAAAACATATCCAAACTGGAAAGGATATAATTTTATGTGTAGAAAACCCTTTGGATTACACACACACACACACACACACACACCTGTCAGAACTGATAAATGAGTTCAGCAAAGTAGCAGGATACAAAATCAACACACAAAAATCAGCTGCATTTCTACACACTAAGGAACAACCTGAAAGAGAAATTAAGAAAACAATTCCATTTACAATAGCATCAAAAAGAACAAAGTACTACCCTGGCTTGGTGGCTCAGTTGGTTTGTGTCATCCCATACACCAAAAGGTTGTGGGTTCAATCCTTAGTTGTGGGCTTAATCCCTGGTCAGAGTACACATGGGAGACAAGGCAGTTATCAGTTAACATTGCCAGTTCTCCTCTCATAACATGGCAGGGAGGCATTTTTAGTCCTGTGTTAAAGATGCGGACATGGAACCCTACAGGGGTTAATCAGCTGGTCCAGGAATCCTAAATAATAAAAGCCTAATATGCAAATTGTCCCCTCAACTGGGAGTTCGACCGGGAGTTCAACCAGGAGTTCGACCAGGGGGTGGTGGTGGCAGTGGTGGCAGTGGTGGCAGAGGTAGGGAGGCCCTTCCAGGGGAAGGGAGGTGCCCCCGGCCAGCAGCCACTAGGGACTCGACCCATGCATGAATTTTGTGCGCTGGGCCTCTAGTAGGTACATAAAGCTACGAGGTGAAACCAAAACCACGTCTCTAAGGCCTGGAGTTGTATCCCACTAGATGGGGCCCTTCCAGTTCACAGACTCAAAGCAGCAAATCAGAACTCAGGAGGTTACAGTAGATGAACTCAGGAGGTTACAGTAGATGAACTCAGAGGTTACAGTAGATGAACTCAGGAGGTTACAGTAGATGAACTCAGGAGGTTACAGTAGATGAACTCAGAGGTTACAGTAGATGCCCAAAGAATAAAAAAACATCAAAACCACAACTTACTCTTGAACGAGGATACAGGAAAACAATGTGAATTCAAGAGAACTCAAAACACTCTGAGGCCATTTAGTAGAGGGGCAGATAGGAGCAAACAGACACACATTTTAACCATGCCTGACGAGAGCTACCCATTCTTATAACAGGGTAATTAAGTTGGAATCAGGCCCTGAGTCACCGAGGAAAGTTTAAATTAAATGTGGTATTTTATCTCTAGGGTAGGAGTAAAAATTATAAGGAATTTAGGAAAGGTTTCTAACAGGTACTTTATATAAAAGAAGATTTGGTGCTGGAATAAAATGCATCCAACAGAATTTTACTAAATAATATGTGCAGTCTGCCTGGGCAACATTCTTGGCGTTGGAGATACAATTCTTGGCTCAGTGGATAGAGCGTTAGCCTGAGGACAGAAGGGTCCCCGGTTCGATTCTGGTCAAGGGCCTCTACCTCGGTTGCAGGCTCCTGGCCCTGGTCAGGGACATGTGGGAGGCAACTAATCGATGTGTCTCTCTCACATTGGTGTTTCTGTCTCCCTCTCCCTTCCGTTCTCTCTAAAAATCATTGGAAAAAAATATCCTTGGGTAAGGATTTATAAAAAAGAAAAAAAAGGAGAGGTTGTGTTCCACCAAGCTGTGTCCAGGACTAGGAAACCCAGAGCCATTCGGATCAAGAAGGAAAGACTGTGGAGGGACCAGTGGCCAGACTCAGTCTCCAGCTAACGTGGGAAAGTTACATAATTGCCCTTTCTTTCTTTCTTTCTTTCTTTCTTTCTTTCTTTCTTTCTTTCTTTTTCTTTCTTTCTTTCTTTCTTTCTTTCTTTCTTTCTTTCTTTCTTTCTTTTTAAAATATATTTGTATTGATTTCAGAGAAGAAGGAAGAGGGGGAGAGAGAGAGAAACATCAATGATGAGAGAGAATCAGAGTATCATTCATTGGCTGCCTCCTGCCTGCCCCCTACTGGGGATCGAGCCTATAACCCGGGCATGTGCCCTTGACCGGAACAGAACCAAGGACCCTTCAGTCTGAAGGCCAACGCTCTATCCCCTGAGCCAAACCGGCCAGGGTAATAATTGCCCTTTCTTATTCTTTTCACCTCCCCAACTCGGGCTTGGCTTTAGCTGACCTGTGAGATGTTCACTGTCGCCTTTGCATTGCCACCTCTGCTTTGGAACTGCCCCGCCGCTGTTCGCAGGCGCAAAGGACGCGTCTGAGATGACATGGGGCCAAGTCCTCCAGGTCCACTGACATCTCAGCCTGGAATCAAGGTCCCGCTTTCTTCTCAGAGACCCGCCCCCTCTTTTCCAGCTGCCAAAGAAACAGACTGCCCCTGCCAGTGTTCAGACACTGTGGTCTTTTGACGGTGCGAGAAGTCAAACTGTGTTTTGGTACAAGTTTTTCCAAAAGCTTTAGGGATCCTCTTAGGAAGGCCACCAAAAGGAAGGGTTAGGAGGGAGTGTGTGGGGGGGGGATGTGGGGGGTAGGGGACGGGGTAAGCTGTTGGATCCAACATCAAATCCCACCACGGACTCCTTGAAACAAGGGCTATCGGATGAAGGCCTCTCGGCATGAGCTGTGTGAAACTGGAGACCCCACTCTGCACAGCAAGGGAATGAATGGCAAGCGTGGGACAGGTCCTCTGAGCCGGATGATTTTGTGAAGCCGGGAATGAGGGGGATTGGGAAGGGGGAGTGGGCTGAGCAGACCTTCTGCCCCTCTGGTCTGCAAGGGACAATGCTGGCAGGGAGGTGGAAGGCTCTGTTTGCAGGGTTTTGCACTCTTTGCTGTAGAGTCAGTGGGGAGCCTTTGAAGAAAAGTTCCCCCTCCTCACTGCCCCCTCCCCCAGGGCCTGAGGAGCGGTCAAAATGCAGTTGCTGTTTGGCTCTCCACTTTCAGGGAAATGTGAGCTGTCTGAGTTCTTTGTTTTGTTTTGTTTTTAATATATTTTTATCGACGCCAGAGAGGAAGAGGAAGAGGGAGATAGAAACAGCAATGTTGAGAGAGAATCACTGATCAGCTGCCTCCTGCTCGTCCCCTACTAGGTACCTGGGGATTGAGCCCACAATCTGGGCATATGCCCTGAAGGGAATCGAACCGTGACCTCCTGGTTCATAGGTCGACGCTCAACCACTGAGCCATGCCATCCAGGCTGAGCTGTCTGTTTTTTATTACTCTGCTCTCATCACATCAGCCTGTTCTTTATTGGAAGCAATTCCATTTCCAAGAAACCCATTTCATTCCTCCTCCTTTGCAGTCTTCCCCAGGGCCTTCCTCCTCCCTCTCCCACCCCCGTCCTCACCATCTCACCCCTAACCCCACCTACTAGGGCATCACTCCTTCCCAGGCGAGGAAATCAGCTGCTCCATGAAGCTAGGCTGGCTAACACCAGACATAGCTGATGAAAAGACCAATGCTGGGCCAGTGACTGCAGCAGATGGCAAAATAGTACTCCCTGCCTTTGCCTCGTCCAGGTTACTACCTTCTTGCCTGTGCTGTTAAAGGGACCAGGGATCTCACTCTATTTTGTGGTCATAAGTCAGCAACGTAGCTGAAGTGCCCAGTGTGTTTGCAGGGGGGACCCCTTGTGAGATTCCTGGAGGACCACAGTTTGAAAGGGAGGATAAAGCAAGAATCTGAATGAATCCAGCTGCCACCTCTCTGAGAAGCGATGGATGTGCACCAAACGCTGAGCATCCTCTACTTGCTCCACGGTTCCCTGAGGACCTGGGATGTTCTCAGCCAATGAGTGGCCTGCTTCTCACTCAGGTGCTACTTAGTGAGACCTCGGGGGCCTCACACACCTCCCCTCCATTCCCATGGATGCACTTTTTTCCTATTTTTATTTCTTCTTCTCTCTCCCTCACATTTCCTCTCACCCCAGACTTTTT